>NW_015159784.1:33053-50272 GCF_001447785.1 Gekko japonicus
CATTCCTGCCCACAAATAGCCCTGCACCTACCTCCTCTTTCAGAGGGAGGGCACAGCTGCATCACTCAAGCTGTGTGTGTGGGTAGCTGGGAGCTGTGGTGGTCTGGTACAAGATTCTGTTGGTATTCTTCCACTTCCTCCCTCAAGTCTTTAAACATTTTCCTGTGAGTAAGCACTATTGAATAAAATAAGACTGTCTTATGAGTAGGCTGCTCCCAAAATCTGTGCTGAGGGTAGATGTGTGTAGTGGATGTGCACATAAATTCATGCACATATGAACTCTAAGGCCAATGCAGTGCTTAGCCTGTGGTTTCACACACTGTGACTGCTGAGGGATATTTTTAACTGTTGATAATAACATGTGGTTGGACATATCCCCCCCCAAAAAAAACTCCTCTTAACAAGAACACCCACTTTGCTTTTAAATTAAAACAAGCTATAGTGGAGGGAATGTGCACAGCAGCTGGAGCAGAGCCTTCAACGACATGTAAAAACATGGTGGGGCTTGCATAGTGAGTTATTGGTAAGGGGTGTTACATGGACCTCTCTGTTTCTGGCTGTGAAATGTTGGAAGGTATAATTTTCAAGTGTTCTGGTTGCAGTGTACTACAAGCGATGGAGTGATGTAGCTGTAGGCAAAGATGAGCAGTACTCCCATTTAGGGTCACTTATTTCCAGAAGGCTCTGGGGCATGACTTAATGTGTTGCTTCAGACAGTATGGCCGTGTATGTGATGGAGGCTACATCAGAGGAAGGTCTCAGCCTCTAAGCCTTGTTGTTGTTGGGCCTCCAGAGTACTGGCTGTCCACTGGGTGAAACAGGGATGCCGGATTAAATGGATCACTGGTCTGATCCAGCAGGGCTCTTTTTATGTTCTTATGGCTATTGTTTGCTGGGGAAAAGATCAACATCCTCAGATATGCAGACGATACCACTCTAATGGCAGAAAGTGAAGAGAACCTCAAGAGCCTCTTGCTCAGGGTAAAAGAAGAGAGTGCAAAAGTGGGCTTGAAGCTCAACATCAAAAAAACTAAGATCATGCCCCCATCACTCCTTAGCAAATAGAAGGGGAAGTTGTGGAAGTAGTGACAGACTTCATGTTCCTGGGATCCCAGATCACCACAGACTGTGACGGAAGCCATGAAATTAAAAGATGCCTGCTCCTTGGGAGGAAAGCGATGGCGAACCTAAACAGCATGATAAAAAGTAGAGACATCACCCTGCCAACAAAAGTCTGCATGGTCAAAGCAATGGTATTCCCAGTAGTCATGTATGGCTGCGAGAGTTGGACTATAAGGAAGGCCGAGCGCCGAAGAATAGATTCTTTTGAACTATGGTGCTGGAGAAGACTCTTGAGAGTCCCTTGGACTGCAAGAAGATCAAATCAGTCAATCCTAAAAGAAATCAACCCTGACTGTTCCCTGGAAGGCCAGATAATGAAACTGAAGCTCAAATACTTTGGCCACCAAATGAGAAGGGAGCACTCACTGGAGAAGACCCTGATGCTGGGAAAGATTGAAGGTCAAAGAAGACGGGGACGGCAAAGGATGAGATGGTTAGACAGTGTCATAGATGCAACGAACATGAAATTGAGAAAACTTCAGAGGACGGCGGAAAACAGGAGGGCCTGGCGAGATCTTGTCCATGGGGTCGCAAAGAGTCAGACTCGACTGTGCGACTGAACAACAACATGGCTATTGACAAAGCCACACAGATACACTTGTGCAGGGTAATGAGGAGAGGGGAAATTCTTCCAACCAGTCACTTCAGGAGATAAAGGGGCAGAGGGAACAGAAGGATGGCCCTGAAGAAGAGAGGACTGTCTCTTGCTTTTTCCTCTTACCTTACTGGGGGGGGGGCTTCCTGTCTGAAACAGCTGCTGCTCTGTAGCCACTTCTGAAAAGCACTGGGAACTCCCCTTTTCCCTGCTGAGCTTCTACCTCAGCTACCAGCTGCTGCTTAGAGGCCCACAAAGGCTGAGGTGGGTCCTAAACAGAAGCCTCCCAAGAGTTACCTTCATCTATTTCATTGTGTGCATATGGGGAGTATGGAACAAGTATGAGCAACAACCATATGAGCCTGGTTTAAAGGGAGGTGTTCTGTTGGTCAATCTGAATTTAGCCCAGATGGTGTGTGCCCTGCCACAGATCATTTTTCTTCACCTGGATATTAATATGCCATTTTAATATATGATTGACTACATGAAGGGAGACTATGTAAACAGCACAGAGCCGAATGAAATTCTACTGCTAAGCTCTCCTGTATGGAAGGATGTCAAGCTCTGTGTGGACATGTAAGAAAAATTTGTAAAATCAACCCTGAGGTGTTTTTCAGGGAACCGGGTCTCGCACATAAATTCTTTGCTCCTAGACTAAATATGTACCTTCAGGGGAAAGTTGGCATCTACAGTAGTTCCTGGGCTGCAAGGGGTACAATGCAAAATTTACACAGTGCTTTGTTTTATTTTGCGGCCAGAAAGAAAATCTATTGAATGTGGGAATATTATTTCCATTTGAAAGCTTAAATCTGAGCTTTTAGCCAAGGTTGCCCAGAGAATTAAACTGGCTTGGTACAGTTTTTCCTTTTTCTCCCAGCCATCTGAAGAGCACCTGGTCTAGTCTACAATTCCCAGGATTCTGTAAGGTAGGAGAGAATCGGGTATCTGACCTGGGCATGGAAATGAGTTAGCTTTAGTAGCACTGGTGTACAAAGGACAGTAGTCCCTGTTGGTATTCTTAAACCTGACAGTGACTTTTTGATACAGCTGACCACTCCATTCTCATTTATTGAATGGAATATGGAGTTGGATTTGGAGGTAGTTTGCTTTTGGTAGTTTCAGTCTTTGGTGTCTGATCAGACACAGAGAGGGAAGAGTCTACAGATTGGGACCTGACTTGTGGAGTCCCTGAAGGGTTAATTTTATCTCTTATGCTCTTCAATATTTATGTGAGGATGCTGAATGAGATCATCCAGAGCTTTGGGGTTGGGTGTATGCTGATGACATCTAACTCTGTATTTCATTATTTCAGCCTCCAGATGCAGTTGTCTTTGTGGTGAATCAGTGTTTGGAAGCCATCATCAAGGGGGTAGGATAGAAAAAGTGAAAGATTAATCCAGTTAAGGTTGAAGTGATGCTGGGGTTGAAGGATGATGTTTTGGAGAGAATTGACCCACTTGCTTTGGACAGAGTGGCATTAATTTTTGCAGATTACTTTAAGTGTTAGGAGTACTTTGTGGATCCATCCCATCTCTGCTGTTTGAAAAGGAGGTTCAAGTAGTGGCCAAGAGTGCCTTTCATCAGCTTCATTCACTTTGTCAACTCTTCCCTTTCTTAGACCTAGCTAGCTGGTCAACACTGATTCATGCTTCTGTTAACTATGTCATTGGATTACTATAATGCACTCTACCTAGGGTTGCCAAAAACCCCGGTTTGCCAGGGGTCCCCTGTTTTTTTTGGGGGGTTCTACCCGCCGCCAGACAGATGGCCAGTGTGGGAAGCCCCATCCCCAACACCCACAGCCACCCCTCTCTCTCCCTTTAAGTGTGTGGAACCCGTGTTTCCTCCGAAGCCTGTGTTTCCTCCCAAGCCGATCTCCGCTTGAGATCAGGCTCCCATGGAAATGCCAGCTTCATGCATTTAAAAGGGAAATGTCGGCTCCTGCTCTTAAAGGGGAAACACCGGTTCCTTTAAGTGCAGGGAACTGCCTTTCTGGAGATCCGGCGCGCGGGTGGGGGGGGCGGACATCCCCAATGTGATGTCATCACGTCGGGGATGCCCTGCCCCCTCCAGGAACACCCCCAAAGTCCCTCGCTGGGGGTGGAAGATGGACTTGGCAACCCGAACTCTACCCGGGGCTTCCCTCAAAGACAACCAAGAAACTTCAAATGGTTCAGAATTTAACAGATGGTTATTGTCAGTGGATAGGAATGTATCTTGCCTATTTTAAAACAACTACATGGTCTGCCAGTTTGTTTCCAAGTTCATAACCTTTAAAACCCTTCGCAGCCTGGGACCTGCATAGCTGAAAGACTGTCTCTTCTCATATTTAGCCATGAGCCAGATGTTACTTTGGTCACCCCTTTTTGACCATTTCCTCACTCAAGGTTATCCACTTGGTGTCTACAAGAGCCCATTCTTTCTCAATATTGGCTCCAACTAAGGGTTGCCAGGTCTGAGTTGGAGACTTTGGGGGTGGATCTGGGAGAGGGTGGGGTTTGAAGAGGGGAGAGGGCGAGAGGGTGGGAGAGGGAGGGGTTTGGAGAGGCCTCAGCGTGGTACAAGGCCATTGAGTCCACCCTCCAGCCATTTTCTCTAGGGGAGCTGGTCTCTGTCAGCTGGAGATCAGCAAGTGGGAGATCCCGCAGGTCCCACCTGGAGGCTGGCAACCCTGTTACAACTTTTTGGAAGGGCCTCTCTGAGGAGGTAGGGGAGGCTGTTGTCATTCGGAGTTTTTTTAGAAAACACTGTAAGTCTGTACTGTTTGTTAGAGTGTTTAATAGGGTGCTTTAAGACTGATTTTTATTAGAATCTTTTAAATTGTGTGAACTCTATTATAAGCCAGAAAGAGAAAGGCAGGATGTAAACATTTAAGTCAATCAATCAAATGACTAGTTGGTAGAAAAGTGGTAAAAGTCAATGATGTGTATGGATATGGCCTGGGTAAGTCTCTGTTCAACATTTGTAAAATGGCAATCAGAGTAACCTGACAAAATGAAAGTACAGAAAGGTGTGACATATCAGTGAAAAAGATGTACAATAAAACCTTTTAAAAGGCCATATTTACCAACAAAATACAGAACGGTGAATCACAAGCTTTCTCTCATATGAAGAAACAATGCTTTTAAAAGGAATTATGTATAGGGTAGCCATGTTGGTCTGAAGTAGCAGAACAAAGTTTGAGTCCAGTGGCACCTTTAAGACCAACAAATGCTACGGTCACACACGGAGTGATTTCCCACTAGCGCTGCTCTGGGCTATCTCTTCCCTTTTGCCTCGATGGTAGGTGTCAATTTCACACAAGCTGCTGCGCAGCCGCATTCTGCCTCACAGCTTCTTGTGATTTTCCTCGCATCTACTCAATCCTGTTTTTTGAGGATTGAGTAGACGCGGGGGAAATTGCATGAAGCTGCGAGGCAGATTGCGGCCGCGCAGCAGCTTGTGTAAAATTGACACCTACCATTGAGACAAAAGTGAAGAGTGAGCCCGGAGCAGCGGTAGTGGGAAATCACCCACAGTTTGTGGCACTATAGTAGCGTTATCTGAGTGGAATAAATGGGCCCCTCCAGACAAGAACATTTGCCCCCTGTGGCGTAGTCAGCAACCTGTGCTGTTCCACAATGGAAGTAGCATAAACAGATACTGGGGAAAGACCGATATTAATGAGTTGTTCTAGGTTCCCTCCGGGTTTTCCGACGTCTGAACTCTCCTGCAGCGAAAGGAACCCGGAAGGGACATCTGAACCTGCAGATCCACTACTGGGGTTTTTTTCTTTGTTTTAATTCTTGCCTATATGCACGTGAGCGCATATACACACGCACCCACCTGCATTTTTTAAAAATCGGCCAGGCAGCATGCTCCATGGCTGAGGCACTGCAGTAATGTGAATGCATGATGGCCACATGGGTAACCCATAGCAGGGTGTGCTGTCTGGATGATATGCCCTGCAACACTTTAAACCGGTACAATTAAAGGCACCACCATACCATGCCAAGCCACCAGTGTGACCGCAACCAAAGTTTTATTCACGGTATAAGCTTCTGTGTGCTAGCACACTTGAAAAATTTCAGTATTTTCAGATTTGAATTTTGAGAAGGGCACAAATGCTGGTATTCTGGGTTATTAGTCCAATACTCTTTCAGTAGTATTGTACTATAGCACAATACTATTTTATTATTTGCATTTTTTTTCAGAATTCCAAAATTGGGGGGGTCTATTATTCCCTTTCTAAAATCTATGTGGGGTGCTAGTTTTTCAAGCAAATAACACCAAAATTGCAGAGAACCTAGTCCTGCCTGTCCAGACTGCCTGAGTTTCAAGTGGATTGGATAAAGGGATTCAATTCTATGGGCTCCTGAACAAGTGCTCCCAACCATCCTATTTGTCTCCATTGTTTCAGAATTATTGTATTGGTGTTTAAGCGGGGGGGCAGGCTTGGGAAGCAAAAAAGACCGAAATAAAGGACTTTTAAGAACTTACCAAGCGCATTGGAGAACTTTAGAGACTGTGATAACTTTTGTTGAAAGGTAAACAATTCCTCAAAAATGGCGCCTCCAACGAGGAAAGAGGACAAAGAAAAGATAGCAAAAGCTAAGTCTGCTGGAAGTGCTAGCCCAGCGAGTGTTGTGCCCAGACAGGACACAACTTCAGACCTGCAAAGGATATTAAATGAAGCACTACACCCTCTGCTGGAACAGGTGACGGCAATAATTGAAAACTAGATACACAGCAAGCCCAAATTAACGAGACTGTCAAAAAGATAAAGCAAACTGAACAGGAACTTAAAGAAGTTGATACCAATGCCAAAAAGCTACAGAAACAAATGCAGGCAATGGGGAAGAAGCGTCAAACAGATGAGTCACAACTACTACAGTTGCAAATACAAAGGGCAAGCTATGCCCTAAGATTCCAGGGGATCCCTGAGGAAAAAGGGGAGAATCTCATACAGATAATGTGCGAAGCCTTGGGGCAAATGGCAGATATTAAAGCGGAGACTTTGCAAAGCGATATTGATATGGTCTTAGATCGTATACAGAATTTATAAGGAAGAATAATGAGCCGGGAGAACTGATGATGAGATTCTCCAGAAGAAGAGATCAATGTCCCAAAGCGGTTAATGGAGTTACCAGGAAAATTAAGGGCAAAGAGATAAAGGTCTTAAAAGATATTCCATTTGAAATAAGGAGGAAAAGACGTAAATACAAAGACTTGGTCTTATTTTTACAGAAGAAACAAATTGCCTACAGATGGATTTTGCCTGAAGTAGTCAGCTTTAAGTTCGTGAATGGAAAAGAGAAAATTGACACTATAGAAAAGGCAAGAGAATTCTTGCATCTTCATAGTTGGCCAGCAGATGTGGAAGAAGAAGAAAAAGACAGTCCCAAGGAGGGTGGCAGAGATGGAGTGGAGCAATCTTCTGGTGAAGAATCAGACTCAAATTTGGGGGCTGTGGCCCCAAAAACAGGCTATAAATTGAGCAAGAGAAAGGGGGGGGAATGAGATCAGAATTCTGAAGTTCTAAAAAATGTTTAAACTATGTTTTCTTAGGCTCTTTATGAAGTCATAGTAGACAATGATTTTATTTAGACTTGAAGTTTAATAGAAGGATGATGAACATGTTCAATGGTTTTACATGAGAACTTAGTTATATAAACATGTAATCTTTTTAAAGCTGTTTGTAAGACACACCCACTCTTTGGTTTTTAGAGGTTTCTTTTCTTTATCCCATAGTTTGTAGACCCTTCCCTATTTTTTCATGTAGTGTTTAGTTATAGAAAATGCAATTTAAAAAATCCCCTTCGGGGGGCCCAAAAAAAAAAAGAATTATTGTATTGGTGAGGGTTTATTTATTTATTTACATATTGAATTTGTTAATTGCCCAATCCCTGCAGTGCAGGGCTCTGGGCGATGTACATCATTCATAAAAACATCAAAATAAAACAATTAAAAGATTAATAAGATATTTCAAACAAAAGATGGTGGATATTAATTTATCCTATTACAGACTGCTGGCTGCTTCACGGGCAGGGGGGAAGAGGGTAAAACAGATATGGAAAGCAGCTGGGGTAGGCGGGGGGCCAACTATGATGGAAACTGTTGCTGTCCTCAACCAAAGACCTGGCGGAACATCTCTGCCCTTACAGGCCATGTGGAATTGCATAAGGTCCCACGGGACCCTGGTGGTATTTGGCAGATAGTTCCACCAGGTTGGGGCCAGGACCGAAAAGGCCTCGGCCCTGGTTGAGGAAAGCAGATAGCTTTAGGGCTGGGGACCACCAGCAAGTTGTTATCTGAAGAGCATAATGCTCTTCAAGGGACATAATGGAGAAGACAGTCCCATAGATATGTCGGTCCCTGACCACTCAAGGCTTTGTAGGTCAATACCAAAACCTTGAACTTGACTCAGTATTCCACTGGGAGCCAGTGTAGCTGGTGCAGCACTAGATGTATATGTGCCGTCTGTGACATTCCTGTCAGGACTTGTGCCACTGCATTCTGGATCAGTTGGAGCTTCTGGGTCAGTTTCGAGGGCAAACCAATGTAAAGCGAGTTAGAGTAGTCTAGCCTGGAGTTGACTGTTGAATGGATTACCGTGGCTAGATTGGGGTGCAACAGGAAGAGGGCCAATTGCTGAGCCTAGCAAAGGTGAAAAAAAATGTGCATGACCTGGGCCTCCATATTCAAGGAGGAATCCAAAATCACTCCCAGACTCTTGATGGACTGTGGTTAGGTAATTAATTGCAAAAAATCTACAGATGCCCTCAAACTAAGCAGCTGTTTTGGACACTGGTTTCCACCTTTACCTGAAGGTTCTGTTTTCTAGGGGAGCTTCTGGTTTCCTTTCTTTTTTATATTCTGATTGTGGTGCTTCACAATGCAGAGTCTAGATTCAAGATATTTTGCAGCTGTCCTTTGAGTTTTTTGTTTTCTATTAGCCCTTACCCACAACACTTTCTCTAGATAGAGCATTGGAGTACTTAAATCGTCAGGGCTCCTTGATAGGGCTCACCGAATGTGCTCTATGTTATTTTTTTTGTATTGGGACTCCTGCTATACTTCCACCTTATTTTTACCAATTGACTGTCCCTAAATATCGGAGGACTTTTCTTTTAGCTAGGTTAAATGATTTTCCCTCCTCTGTTTTGCTGGGTAGATTCCAAGGTGTAGCACATTCAGATGGACTGTGTCCTTGTGGATCTGGTACAATTGAAACGTTGGCTCATATTTTCTTTGATTGCCTGCTGGCAGCCCTTTTGAGATATCTCTGGATTCAGCCAATGATTGCTACTGATGCTTCTCTGGCTTTTTTGCTAGTGGATACTGGCTTTGTTATAACACTGGCTATGGCAAAAATTTTGGCTGCAGTGGCTTCAACATGAGGGCAGAATTACAGAGCTGTATCAGTGTGATTTGCGTTACCCAAGACTGTTGGGTCATTGGATTATTTGAAATAAAGGAACTAGGGTTTGCATCAATTTTCTGTCATTTATTTATCTTTGCATGTTTCTTTTATATGCCTCATACTATTTAATGCACTGTTAAAATAGTAATAATTGATATTATTAATTTATTTTTAATGTATTCGTCATCTTCAGTCAGTGGGTTTAAGATGGTTTTGTTGTATAAGTGAAAAGAGGCCTCAAAAGAAGTTTTCAGTATCAAAGGAGGCATGCAAAGAATCAGACTAAAAATCCCATTCTTAATGCATGCTGACTCCATGAGAATAATGCTTTTTTCACTACTTAGGTGAGGATTATTGGAACATGAAGTTCTTATGATGGGTATATGAGAGGAAGTATATGAGTGATAAATGAATGAAAGCACAAACATTACACAGGTGTTGGCCAGTTGAGCGTGAAGCTGAATTCCTGGGGGTGGGGAGCTGGAGTAGGAGCTAAGTACCATAGGAAGAGTGCATACTTCTGCCATTTAAAATTTTGCAAGGTGTGTTGCATTCCAAAGCCGTAACTTCAGTGTTAGATGTTCAGATGAAAGTTTATAGAACATATTCTGCTGAACTTGTGAACAGCTAACATACTCACTGAATGCTTCTGGCACTTTAATGGCAATACTGCAATATTTTTGTATGCAACCTTGGTTCATTTTCAGTCAGTGTTGTTCTGCATTTTCAACAGTGTTGAAAAGCCACTGGACAGTGCAAACAAGTAACATCACCCAAAGGATTTTTTTTTCTAATTAAGCTGTGCATATTGAAAGTGGAAGAAGAGGCTTAATAAAACTGTAGTGGGAATGTCGTGCTGTGAGGCATATGGGGTTGGATCCAGCAGTCCACTCACACAAGGATCACAGATCTTCCTGATCCATTTTTCAGTCTGGATAAGTTGATTCCCAGGGCCACAGGATCCATGTGAAGTAATAGCCAAATAGGTCAGTGGACTGCAGTGGGAAGGGGGAAGGAATGGCAATTTAACCCGGCAATTTAACCTCGCTTCAACTCACTGAATGCATGGCTATTACTCCTGCAACTCCAGGAATCAATTTTCTTGTGGAATCAGAATTGGCCACTGGAGGACGGAGAAGATCCTTTAATTTCTGCACCTTTTTCTGATGGTTTGCTTGATCCAGGACCAGCCCATTCACAGATAATAGCTCAACACTGGGGAGGGGAGGGAAACATTGCAAGAGCCATTTCCCCAGGACTCCTGTAGTGATTTATGAAGTTAAAGATGGATATCTTAGGTCAGACTCATTTTTTTCCCAAAGAGTTGAAGGTGCTGTGATATTTGCAGCTGGAGACTTTGAAATTGATATCCTGGGAGACTGTTTCACTTTCAATCCAACTTCACAATGGGCAAGGCTCACTGCAAATGAACTCAAAATGGCTGGTGCCCAAGAGTGGTTTCTGCCAATACCCCTGTCATTACAGGTGGTATTCCAGAGGTATCTTTGCTTGTGACCTGCTCACTTTTCCTCCTATTATCTTTGAAGCTCTATAAAACCTTTTTGACCACTGATGATAGTGAGAAGCAATGCCTTCAATACGCTTTAAAAATAACCCAACTTTGTCCACCTCAAATGTATTGCTCAAAATCAAACTGCACATTTTATCTTTACTAAGGTTCTAAATAAGCTGTGGGGAAAGGGGGGAACTGAGGACAAGGCATCCACAGTAATCCCTTAGTGCTGTTTCCCCCAACAAAATCACACCAAAGCTGCTGTTAGCCATAGTGCACATTTAGCTCACTCGTTATGGGGAAAGTCTGTACATGCAACATTTTTATGGCCCACAGTCAAACCTGGGGGCATGTAGGCAGAAGCCAGCAGAACAGAGACCTTCATACCAGCAAGCCATTCTACCCATGGGTCAGAATATTGCACTGCAAGGGTTTTGTTGCCTCAGCATATGTCTGAATCAGGCATTGATGTGTGAGAAGAGAACACACTCAGTAGAAGCCATGAACATGTATCCTTGCTCGCAGAATACGAGTTTATATACCACGCACCATTTGTCTCATTGCTGTTCTTTCAAGGAACACAGAGTAAGGTACAAAGAGTTCACAGGTGATCTCCAATCCAGCTACTGGCTAACTTCAGTTTTGCTTATATTCAGAGATAGAGCTTCATGTGGCAGCTCCTATTCTCTGCACTGGAATCAGAGCAAAGGTGATCAAGGGTGCTTATAGACATGTGGTCCTAAATAACAGGATCTATATAGCTGGCCAAATGATACCTTTTGTAATGGATCCAGTAATCCTTCACCAGTTGCACTCTTTCAATCCTCATAATGTAAAGTTCAGCTGAAACTCTCACACCTTGCTCCAGTGGTGTTGTATTTTCTTTTGCCGTTCCATTTTTATAAACTATGAAATTTGACACACTAAGCTACCTTCTCCAGCCAAGCCATAACTGAGTCAACAATCTAAGCCATTTCTTGGCTCTCAGAGCCTACACGAATGCATGCCAAATAAACCATTTAGTCTCAAAAATGCCAGAAGGTATTTTATCCAGTTGTCTGGTTATATAAGCCACAGCACTGAAAAGGGGGCTCCTAGGCTCATGAGCACAATCCTCAGTCAGTATAAGAGGATGTCTAATCCCTGATGAGCCCAACCCTCTCCTAAGCTCTCAGCAGCAGCAGCACACATCAGAATGGCAGCGCCTTGACTCCATATGCCACAGCTGCAATGGCCAATTGCTCTCCATCCACATAGCTTTTTAAAAAAATTGTCTAGAACAGCAATTTAACCCTTCACTCTTTTTCTGCAGAAGCAACTATTTCCTTAGCTGTGTTTTTATTAAGACGTTTTCCAATTTTTCCAGGACAAAAAGTGTTAACATTTTAGCTGTTACATTTAGATGGCGAAGGTTATGCGCTCATTCTATTAAAATTTTTAAAAAATGGTTTAAAGGAAGGGAAAGTAATCATTATTATCTGTTGAAAGCCTTGAAATCTGTGTGAAGTAAGTGTAGTGACTATCTTTTGAAGACCATGAAGCAGGTTAGGATGTTTGTCCTTCTTGCCAAAGGTAAGATGTACCCTTCATAGTGAACCATATCGCATGTACCTCAAAGATGATTCATAAGATCAGGCTGTTAATGAGCCACAGGGGTCTAAAATCATATCTTGAAGTGTAAGAGCTTTATCCCTTTCACTGAAGAACTTCTAAAGGATTAAGTATTTGCATAACTAATAGGAAAGATAGGGTAAACCGAAGTAAACATGAGTTTAAAATAATGAGCCCAGTATTCCTTATTCTATTAATTTTCTGCATACAAAGTGCACTTTTTAGTTTGAGGTGGACTATTGTTAAGTCAGGACAGCTAACAGATGAGAGCCACTTTAAAACCAAATGTGTCAATATGGGCTTTGAATTCAGACTAGTGCTTTAGAAAAGTCACTCATTACTTGTGAAATCAGCTTGTGTCTCAATAGGAAGAGGCCTCTCTCTAAATTTATGCCATGAGTAGTAACTGAGTTGTTTGGAATCAATTGAAAGGAACATAAGAACATAAGCAGAACCTGATGGATCAGAACAGTGGTCCACCTACTCCAGCATACTGTTCCACACAGCAGCCAACCAGTTGCCCTGAAGGGCCAAACGAACAGGGGACAGAGGCTAAGGCCTTCCCCTGATGCTGCTTCATAGCACTAGTATGGCCCCGGTCACACGAGCGGGATAATCCGCAGGGGAAGGGAGGCTTTTAGAGCTGGAGCAAAATGACGCGCGGTAGCACGATCAGACCGTCCCTCGAAGCTCCGTGCTCAGGCCTTTGGCAGCCGATCACACGAAATGAGGCAAAACGGCAGTAACGTGTTTGTGCGCATGTGTGAGATGCCGACTGGCGCTGGATGTGACGGGCTACCAGCGCTTCCCGATCAGACGCCCCCATGCACCGTGCGTTTTCCGGAAGATACTGCATGGTTCCCAGTATCTTTTAACTCTGCTTTTTTGGGCCAAAGCTACGGGTTGGGAACAGAAGCGCCACACTTCCCAGATGTTGAGGTATGACCGCGCCTGTTTAATCCGCAGGCAAGCCGTCCCTCTCGCGGGGCAAATTCTCTGTGTGAACGGGGCCTATAATCATTTGCTGCTTCTGTAAATGGAGGTCCACTTTAGACAGTATGGATAGTAGCCATTAATGGACTTCTCCATGTAACCAAAAAGACCATCCAGTCCACACTGCAAGGCATACCCATAATCCCCACATAAACCAGTTTTGTTGTAGAAGCTAAGAAAATGAGCTACAGTGTGTTTATAGCATAAATATGAGAGTGTTATAAAGAAATGTGAAAGTGATGAAAGTGATGAAACTAAGTCATTGTAAGGGTGGCAACATTACATAATCTTGCAATTTTAAGAAGAGCAGTTTTTCAGTGTAACGCAGCTTGAATGGAGAAAATCTCACTATGGCTGGTAACTCTGGTATCACAAATCCCAGTATCAGAGAGTCTGTCAGAACCTTATAGACCATCTAGTCCAACCTGCTTTTCATTATTGGGCATCCAAAGCTAGAGCATTCCTGACAGAAGGCTGTCCATCCTCTGCTCCAATGGTAGAAAGCCTACCACCTTTCCACCAACACCCTGCTTAAAGTTGTCCTCAACAGTCTGGAAGACCAAGGTTTAAATCCCCACTCTGCCATTTAAGAAGAAGAAGAGGAGGAGATTGGATTTATACCCCGCCCTTCACTACCCAAAGGAGTCTCAGAGTGACTTACAATCTCCTTTCCCTTCCCCTCCCCACAACAGACACCCTATGAGGTAGGTGGGGCTGAGAGAGCTCTGACAGAAACTGCTCTTTTTCAAGAACAGCTGTGCCAGAACTGTGGCTTACCCAAGGTCATCCAGCAGGTGCAAGTGGAGGAGTGGGGAATCAAACCCCATTCTCCCAGATTAGAGTCCATGCACTTAACCACTACACCAAACTGGCTCTTACTCTCTGACCTTGGGCCAGCTACACACTCTCATCCTAATCTACCTCACAGAGTTGCGTTGAAGATAAAATTGAGAAGGGGGGAACGTTGTAGCTGTTTTTGCATGACAGGAGGAATAAGGAGAGTGTAAATGGAGTATGTTTAATTAATTAACTAACAGAAATTGTAAAGGGGAATAAAATATGTCAGTTCACCTGTGGTCCACCTATTCCCATACCAGTTCTTCTTTGTATCCTCCGTAAAACTAAATTGTATCCTCTGTAAAACTAAATTTAACTCAGACACCTTGAATTCAAGATAACCATGTTTCCCCTAGGCCGTTTGCTTGAGTTATTTTTAAATTGTTCACAGGTCCTTACTGGTTATTAAATTATTGCTGCAACAACTACCACTGAGAGAAAGAAATATTCTTATATCCTTGTTATGGAAAAGCATATGCAAGCTGACTCCTAAAGAAGATCAGAAACAATAAACTGCTTACATTGCTTAGGCTAAACCACGTGATTTTCATAAAGAACGTCTGTTTGTCTATGTAACGGGGGGGGGGGATCAAATACCTAAAACCAGCACTTCCAGTAAAAAATGTCAGATTAGGCATGCCCAAACTGTTTTTGAGGAGTATAATTAAACAATCCATTGGCAGAACTCGTCTTTCATCCTGCAACTCTATAAAGAGTATTATAAACTTCAGCCTGCCAATAATACTTCAATTCTAAAATATAGCATTTGTGACTTAGGTGTGGTTTGAAAAGATTGTTTTCTTTAAAATGTTAAAACTTTTCCTAATATTATTCTTAGTGGGTTTTTAATGAAATCCCCTTCCAAGGAGAGACTTGATTGGGACTAAATGACTGCTGCTTAGATTTTTAGGGCAATTTCACATTAATGCACTGGCATATCGTCAGTGCTTTGATCACGCACAAGAGACCTATTTAGAAGGGCAATCCCAGCCCAACTACTGCTCCTGTGTATAGACCAACAGGACTGGTGTGGGACACAGATCTTCCATCGTGCCACAAGAGCTACAACTCTTGGCCTCCTCTCTGTTCTGTGTGGAAGAGGAGCTGGGAGTCTGGAGGGGTAAAATTCCAGAGACCCCATTTGCCTGGGGGAGCTAAACACCTTGTGCTGTTGCTCATATTAGATAAATAAATACATATGATCTCCTGGAGAAAAGGATAGGATGCACATGTTATGCATAGGAAAACTGCTGATACTTGAACTGTTTTGACTCATTCCTACAAACAAATCTCTGCTTGTCAATCAAGTGGTGAAAGTATATGTGGCTAAGAACCAACACGGACAGGGATGACTTCTGCCACCGCCACTGCTGTATTAGCAGTATATGCCTTAAAGTAATTGAGGCAGATCATGTCAATATTATTAAATATTGGATTTTTGAAATTGTGTGAAAATATTGGATTTTTACCTTTCAGTGAACTTTATTAAAGCTCCTGGACTCTCATCATGAAGGTTATTGCAGCGGCCCTTGGTAAGTATTTCAAGTAATATTTACTTCCATACCAGTGTGATGTACGGGTTAGGGTGTCGGACTAGGGTCGGAAAGAGCCAGGTTTGAATCCCTACTGTGCCTCGGAAACTCGCTGTGTAACCTTGGGCCAGTGATACTCTCAGCCTAATCCACATTGCAGGTTTGTTGTGAGGATAAAATGGAGGAGAGGAGAATTGATGTGAGCTGCTTTGGGTCACTGTTGGGGAGAAAGGCAGGGTGTAAGTGAAGTAAATAAAGAATACGTATTTTACTCTGCTTAATTTGTGTATCTGCCTTGCAGACTCAGGACAGGCTACTTCAATCCCATGAGAAGGAGGCACAGTTCAGTAGCCAGTCACAGGCCTAGCATGCAGAATTTCATGTTCAATCTGCAGCGGAAAGGATATCTGGAGTAGCACTGAGAAATACCCCTATCTCAGACCTCAGAGAGCTGTGGTAGATAGACCAGCTTTCTGACTTACTTTAAGAAGAATTAGTAATATTCTGGGGAAAGGTCATGGCTTGGTGTTGTGGCACATGGTTTGCCTGGAGAAAATCCTGGATTCAGTCAGGACATCTGTAGTTTCAGGGTCTCAGATTACAGGTGTTGGGGGGGGGAATGTCTTTGCTCAGCACCCAGTGCAGATGACACAGAGCCTGATGGACCAATGTGCTTTACTCATATGTTCAAGGGATACATTGTGTACAAAATCTAAAGTAGTGACTATCCAAATTTTGGATAGTGGTGGCAAGCTGCAGTAGAACACTAACAGAAAATGAATTTATGAAGTTTTGGTAAATGTAGATACACAATTTGAATGTAAGAAAAACCACATTTTCAGCTTTCATACATCTTCATGCTGATAGCTGTGTGTTTGCCTCATATTTTTTCAACTCATTCTGTTTTAGCCTTGCTCCTGACTTGTACACTTGCAACTAAAGAAGTGGCAAAGAAGAACAAAAAGTCTAAATTATGTAAGTGAACAAAGTGGCATACAGTGGTCCAAAATGGGAGTTTCATTAGTATTGAAAAGGCTTTCTCTCTTTAGAGACTGTCTTCTGTCTTGAAAAGAGACATTGTAAAAGTGACCTACAGAAACTATTTCATTGCCCAGTATGTAGTTCTCAACCATTTTGCTTCCAGTTTTCACCTATCATAATGTTCCCAGAGATTCCCAAATGGCGCTGTATATTTGTTGCTGATGCTCCCTCTAAGCTGTGGAGTCTTCTGAGCAAAAATTCTACTTTGTGAGCTACTGGCATTAAAGTTGTGACCGAGCGATTTGGCTGCTGCATAAATTAGTTTGCTCTGGAGCCATCCTTCCTGAGGTAAGACAAAAATGTGTGAGCCGGAGGCTAAAAAATTGTGAACTAGCTCACACTAACTCAGCTTAGAGGGAATGCTTCTAATGACACAAAAGTAACAGGTTGACATTATTTGTCCTACATGAAGAACATACACAATTTTTCAAGAGCTACCAGCACCTTAAAGACTAACGAAATATGTGGCAGAGTATGAGCTTTTATGAGTCTGAAGAAGTGAGCAGTGATTCACAAAAGCTGATACCCTGCCACATATTTTGTTAGTCTTTAAGGTGGTACTGGACTCTTGCT
>NW_015159784.1:50858-51553 GCF_001447785.1 Gekko japonicus
GATAAAAAGGAGGAGAGAATAATGTAAACTGCTTTAGTCCTCACTGTGGATAAAGACCATAGTTTTCCCCAGTAGAAGCTGCCAGGGAAAAGGAGACAAAAAGCTGAAGACAGAGGGGCAGATAAAGGTAGGTTGGCTGTTGGGTGGGAAGGAGATAGGGATGCCAACTCCAGGTTGGGAAATTCCTGGGTATTTGAGGGGGGGAGCCTGGGGATGGTGGGGATGGAGGCAGGGGGGGACTTCAAACAGGTATAATGGATACCTTCTAAAGCAGTTATTTCCTTCAGGGGAACTAATGTTGCCAACTTCCAGGTGAGAGCTGGAGATTTCCTGCAATTACAACTAATCTCCAGATTACAGAGATTGGCTGCTTTGAAGGGTGGTGTTTATGGTATTATACCCCACTAAGGTCACTTCCAAGCTCAAACCTCACCCTCCTAAGACTCCACCTCCAAATCTTCAGGAATTTCCCAACATGGAGCTGGCAACCCTAAGAGGAACTGATCTCTGTTTTTGGGCAATCCATTGTGATTTCTGGAGAGTGGCTGCTGCCACTGATGCTGTGGAGGGGGAGGAAGTAGGTGGGAGGCCGGGAGAGTGTCAGGGGCAGAAAGAGTGATGGGGTGGGGGCAGAAAGGAAATGACAGGCATGGAGGGGGCAGAGAGATTAAGAAAAGGGGTGGCAGGAAGGAGAA
>NW_015159784.1:51591-71421 GCF_001447785.1 Gekko japonicus
TAGGTGGGGGGAATGGGATAGCCGCTCCAACAAATTTCTTGCAGGTCCCCACACATACATTTACTATTTGTTAATTTATCATTAAGAGATTTGTATCTTGTACTTTCCCCTCATTGAAGGACTCGGCAACTAAATTAAACAGAAATCCTGATTCTCCATTAATTTTTCTTCAGACCATAGTATTTGTCTCCCATAAGAGTAGGGCTGCTAGATCCCCCAAGAGGGGTTGTCCACTCTAGGGGCCTCCAACCTGCCAGCCCAGATCCAGCCGGCAGGGGGAACCCCACCCTCCAAAGTGCCTGTTTTGGGCCAACATACCTGGCGTGATGACGTCAGGGGTCATTTGGGGGGGGACGCGGGGGGACGCCATCCCCCCGGGTGAGGTGCGGGAGGGCGGGGCCTGGAGCTCCCTGCTGGTGCCCGCTGGAGGTCGCCGCCGGCTGTGGGGAGCACACACCTCCGGTGATGCCAGGGGGAGTGGCATATGCTAATGAGTTATGCTAATGAGTCCCCCTAGCTCTTTTCTACGAAATGACCCCTGGATGACGTCATCCAGATGTGACATCATCACATGGGGCACATTGTGGGAGGAGGCTCTAGGATTCGGCCTGAAAACTCTATGGTACCATAAACTGGATCACATTCAGGTCTTCTACCTGAAAAGTCTAAGCTTTTCTCCCTGTTGTCTCTCTTGCTCCTTTACATCTTCAGTCATTGGCCCGTTCCTGCATATATTTATAAAACATTCCAGCTGGGGGGAGGGCAGGTAATTTACTTATTTATTTTATTAAATTTATATCCCACCCTCCCCAAACGGGCTCAGGGCGGCTAACAAGAGGCATATGCCATGACACAACTACTAAAAACAGAATAAAACGGTCAATTACAAACAAAGTGTTGGTGCTCTAAATCAATCCAAGATGGGGTTCCACAAACTAGCATAACCCATCAGCATAAGTTCCGGATGGTACTGTCGTCCATTCATAACCAGTTCTTCAGGTCGTCTGGTCATCTTTCCAGGGCCAGCTCACATCCTGATAGGATACACCGTCAAAGATGGCAGCTCGGTGGTGGTACAGACTTTTAAGATACAGAGACAAGGACTGGCTCAAGGGTGTGAAGTAACATGGTTAACCACAGCACTGGAGACAGTGGGGTTGCTCTGTTGGCTAGATTTCCAAGCTTACTTCAATGAATATAACAACACACTCGGTATATAGTAGCCTATCTTTGAACGTTTGTGACTTAGACACAGAGGGAGCATGCACACACACACACACACACACGTGTGTACGTGAAGTGGCACGCCCATTTAAAATTTAAAATTCAGCTAAGCGGGACTCAGAAGCTGAATCAAACTGAACCAGAATCTCACATGAGTTCTGGTCCCAGAGAGAACTCTGGATGCGCAGCAGAGCAAGTTGCTGCACTGAGGCTCTTCAGACAGACTGTAGTAGGGATATTCTTGCTGTGATGTACAGTACAGTCCTAAGGAGAGTTCCACTCTTAAAAGTTCATTGACTTCAATGGACTTAGATGGGTACAGCTCTGCTTAGGACAGTACTGTTAAACATCCAGACCTTAAAACCAACACTGGCTTTTTAAAATCTCTTCTAGTTAACAATTATTGGGCACTTAAAAATTGCACATATTCATTACTTAATTTTGGGAGTTTATATGTTGCCTCTTCGGAATCCTGCTTGACTTAACAATTATTGCAAATGGCATCTGTATTCTCAGGATTATCAACATTAAAAATAACTTTAGACTTGTGTGTTTACAGATGTTCCTCAGATTGAATGTGATATCAAAGCTGCGAAAATCATCAATCCAGAATTCATTGCCAAGTGCCCTTCTGGATGCCTGGACACCAAATACCGAGTCTATGGCACAGACATCTATGCTTCTTTCTCCAGTGTGTGTGGTGCTGCTATTCACAGGTCAGCAGAGAAAGAGGAGCGTGTCCTCAGCGGCTGAAACTGGCAGCATGTGAGGGAAGAGTTCTAGGAACTCAGCAGTTCCACAGTCCCTCAGTTGCACGCTGATAACCCTTTGTTAATATCCCAAAGTACTCTGGGAAGTAGTGGGACATGTCTTTGTGACATCACAGGTGCCAATCGGTGCTGTGCACAACCAGCTTGTGATGCAAACTTGTTGTCCTGTTCCTTTCAGAGAATGAGGGCCCCTACCTGGGCCCCCACGCTGGGGAAAAGAAGAAGAGCACACTCCTGCTGCCTGCTTGTGCCTGCCCCATCTAGCTTCTCATAGTGGCTCCTGCTTACCTCAATAAACAACAGAAGATCACACAGCAATAGACAAAATCCAAAGCAAAGGCTGTGCAAAGAAAGACACTAAAGCTGTACAAAGCTAATATATTCAAAATTACATATACAAGATCATTCAATAAAGAACATACAATATCAAAAAAGTTCAAATATGATTTTTACAAAATTTTCTGCGATGCAGTAAGTTCCATATAAGTCATACGGGTACAAGTAACAAAAAGGATCCGGATACTAATAACTTCATTTCAATGGTCTTCTTCAGTAATAACTATTACATGTTTTTCATAAGCATAATTTCCATAAGGATCTGAGGTATACATATCTCAATGCAAATTTCCAAAGTATATAGTTTCTACAAACAGGCAGCCCGTCATAATTCTTTAAGGGAAAGCAACTCCAAAATGTCTATCTGCTGGCATTGAGATATTTATACCTCAGATCCTTATGGAAATTATGCTTATGAAAAACATGTAATAGTTATTACCAGGGGTCATTTTGTAGAAAAAGAGCTAGGGGGACTCATTAGCATAACTCATTAGCATATGCCACACCCCCTGACATCACCGGAAGTGTGTCCTCCCCACAGCCGGCGGCGACCTCCAGCGGGCACCAGCAGGGAGCTCCAGGCCCCGCCCTCCCGCATCTCACCCGCGGGGGTGGCGTCCCCCCTTATGAAAAACATGTAATAGTTATTACTGAAGAAGACCATCGAAACAAAGTTATTAATATCTGGATCCTTCATTACTTGTACCCGTATGACTTATATGAAACTTACTGCATCGCAGAAAATTTTGTAAAAATCATATTTGAACTTTTTTGATACCGCATGTTCATTATTAAATGATATTGTATATGTAATTTTGAATATATTAGCTTTGTACAGCTTTAGCATCTTTCCTGCTCACCTCAGGCAGCCCTGGCAGGGGGGCAGGCAGTGATTGTGTGGCCCCATCCTGGTCTTTTGCCCAAGATTCTACAATCACTGAGTCCACCCATTGTATGTGTTACATATTCCTTCTCCCTAGGTCCTGTGCAGAGCATAGAAGTAGCACAGTTCTTTCTTTCCCTCAGGATTAAGATGTACAAACTATAGAGGAGGATTAGTAGGAACAGAATAATCAACTGTCAGTACTTCAGACATGTACTCACAGACACTTCCTTATAGTCAAGAGGCAATTTGTACTATGTGAGTGCCTCCAAAAATGTCTCAGTAGTCATTTATAATTTTTTGTAATAAGGGGCCAGTTGGAATTATCTGAAGGTGACCCAGATGCCCATGGTGGACAGAGAATCCAGCTAGCACGCAAGACCTACCTCCCAACATACCCACAGGGTCATAGCATTCAAATCAGATGTCTGTGCATACTGCACCCATGATTTTTTCAGAAAAAAATCTAGCCACACACTGTATACATGAGTACACCCAATACAAATATTCAACCCCACCCCATCCCATAGATGTTCAGAAATGGGTGGGACGCTGAAGGGAAGTTGGACACTTGAGTGCGTTTATCTGGCCCAAAGTCATCTTGTCCTCATCCTATAGAAATGTGATCTGACAAGGTGAAAATGTAGGTACCAAATTTGCTTCTTTAGAATGTGAAAAGTTAGTGATAGCAAATTTCAATGAGTAGTAAAAAGCTAAGAATGTTTATTTTCAACATAAGAAATTATGCATCTCCTGAAAAGATATGGGGTAGGATTTTGAAATAAAAAAGCTCTTTGCTGTTTAGCATAGAAACCACACACGGCTTTCCATTTTTTTGTTGTAGACCAAAGGCTAATTCCCCAAAACACTGCCACCTGCTGACTGTAACTATATATTCAGGTGTTTTATTAAATTGCCGTTAAAATAGCATGGAGTGATTTCACTGTCTGACTCAAAACAAAATCAGTTAAGTAGAGCAGACACTCAGATATATGAATATGGATAATGAAAAGTCCTATATAATAAATAGCCAAATGTTCAGGTACTTTGTGTCCCTGACAGCTGCTTTTTATATTAAAGTGATTGTTAAGAGGATAAAAAGGAGGAGGGGACAATGATGTTGTAAGCCACTTTGGGTCCCCAATGGGGAGAAAGGTATATAAATACCTAATTAAATGAACGAATAATAACCACTAAGTGCGCTTGAGAACTACTTCGGGCATTCAGAGAAAGTGGTGAATGCATGTGTATCTTTAGGTTCTCTTCCCCACACTTATCACACCTGTCCATTGGTGGGGAGATGCACATTCTCCAGAAGGAGGGGCAGAACATGTATTCCCCCCTCCTATTTTTCCCAAGTGAGACTGGGCTGTTCAAAAGTTTCTGCCTAGATGGAATCCACATATGGAAGGAGTTGAGCTGCAATCACTGGCTGTGCCTTCCCCCCCCCCAAATCGATTTCATTACAAGCTGTGAACAAGCATATGGGAGGGGCCATGGTTGAGTGGCAGAGCCTCTGCTTTGCATACAGAAGGCCCCAGTTTCAGACCCTGGCATCTCCGTTTAAAGGGATCGGGCAGAAGGTGGTAGATCGTAGACGGCGGCTGCCATTCATTGTGATAGACCAATGCTCTGACTCAGCATCAGACTGTTTCATGTTTTCCTATGGATATACTAGTTTTTGTCTGCAAAGTCAAGAATCCTGGCAAATTCAGGGACCCCATTGTGGATACAGGACTTCCATACATTTGTATGGTCAGAGATTCTTGTCCACATGATATATCAAATGCATGTAGAGGGTAGAAGAAGCAGGGATGATCCCCCTTCCCCTATGAACATTTATTCTTGCTTGTATATCAATTGTCTATTTTGTTACAAAATTGGCTTGTATAGTAACTTGTGAACTTCCTTCAAGAAGAATGGGAAAAGGAGGCTCAGCTCAGTCACAGATTCTCTCACTGGGTGCTGTTCCGTGTTCCCACAAATGCAGGGGTCGTTTTGTAGAAAAAGAGCTAGGGGAACTCATTAGCATAACTCATTAGTATATGCCACATCCCCTGACATCACCGGAAGTGTGTCATAAGGCCACACCCCCTGACATCACCAGAAGTGTGTCATAAGGCCACACACCCCGCCTCCAATGGTCCCGGCCGCCGGTGCCGGCCTTGCAGCTCCACTGCGAGCCCCATGAGGGGCCCGGCGGTGGACCTGCAAGAGTCGGGGCTGCGTCATGTGCCCCGCCCCCCGTACCTCGCCCGGGGGAACTGCGATCCCCCGCGATCCCCCCCAAAATGACCTCTGCACAAATGTAAATAGGTGGAGGATGGGCCAGCCTGCTTGTTCTTACTTTCCCTCTTCAAAACATGTGTTGTCTGTTTAAGGAGTTTGTTGGACATGGCCTACAGTTGGGTTCCCTACATCTGTAGTACATTTGCACTTTGGCTATGTTTGTGCTGGTCTCTCAACATATTGTTTTTGGGAAGGCCCTTGGCTTGGAAGTAAAGCATCTGCTTGGTTCCAGGTTCAGTCCCTGGCCTCTCCAGTTTAGAAAGGAGTAGGTAGTGGGTGCCCTGACCTGGATGGCCCAGGCTACCTCAGCCTCATCAGTTCTTGGAAGCTAAGCAGGTAGCAGCCCTGGTTAGTACTTGCATGGGAGACCACCAAGGAACACAGAGGCAGGCAATGGCAAACCACCTCTGTAAGTCTCCTCTACCTAAAAACGTAAGAGAGCTGCAGGTAGTCAGAGAAGACAATGCTGACCTCGAGGGACCAAGGGTCTTATTCAGAATGAGGCAACCTCATGCAGGTATTCTTTTGGGGATTGGGCCAGACAGGTCATCTTTATTATGACAGCTATCAAACTGAGTGGGCAGGGTGGTATATTTGGGTCAAGAATTTTCAGGGAAAGCATGAATCCCATGTATTTGGAAAATGACGACAGCAATAAAAACATTCAGGATCAGGCTGGATTCTGACAACATAACCATTTTGAGTGTCACTTATTCCATAGTGATGAAAGTTGGAGTTCAGTGGCACCTTTAAGGTCAACCAAGTTTTATTCAACGTATAAGCTTTTGCATGCAAGGACACAGTGTATCTGAAGAAGGGTGCTTGCACATGAAAGCTTATACCTTGAATAAAACTTTGTTAGTCTTAAAGATGCCTCTGGACTCAAACTTTGTTCGGCTGCTTCAGACCAACACGGCTACCCCCACCTGAATTCATAGTGATGAATTCATCTCCATGCCTTCATGGAGCCACCCTGAGCCTGCGTGCGGGGTATAAAACGAATGAATAAAATTTCTTTTAAAAAATATTGCTTGCTGATCACCATAAGCAAGCAGCATCTTTTACTGATACAAAAGCTAGATTAATTATATGTTAGGGATGTTTTATGATACATTCAAACTCAAATTATATTCCTCAAATTATACTTGTCCTTGAATAGTAAGTCCTTTGATTACTGTAACTTGGAGTTAGTGTGCAGCAGAACATGCACCTCAGTGCATTAGAAATGCCTGACTGTTGGATTGGAACGTCCAGTTCTGAGATAGAAAGGTCTGAGATACATACAAAAGTTTTCAGCATCTAAGATCCAGTTCTAATCTAGCCCTCACACTCGCTTTTCTGACAGGGGTAGCATAATTACCAGCACTTCATACTCTTCATTATTGGTCATTAAATGTTCAAAAATGTTAAAATAGTTTTTACTGTTACATAATAGGCTTTTGAGGCTACTTGATCCTTATATCTTGTTGTTGCTTGTTTAATGCTTTTGATGTTAATTGTTGTTAATGATTATTTTAAAATGAATAAAAAAATTTTTTTTAAAGTTACCATTGAGACACAAACCATAAAAACAGCTTTAAAAGAAGGTACCCCTTAGTTAGAAGCATGAGTAAAAAGTAATGTTTTGGCCTGGTGCAGTTATATTTCTGATATGATTGTATTGTTTTTACAGCGGTATAATTGACAAATCTGGAGGGAAAATTCTTGTTCAGAAAGTTGCTGGACAATCCGGCTACAAGGGTAGTTACTCCAATGGAATCCAATCACTGTCTTTGCCACGATGGAGGGAGTCTTTCATTGTTTCAGGTATGGTGTTTTATATTTTTTAAATCATCCATGACTGGCAATGAGAAAGTAAGACATTAATCTGTATTGTTTTAGGAGACTAGCAGCCAGGCCTGTAGCCAGAATTTTTTCTTTGGGAAGGGGAATTTTTTGTTAAGGGGGCAGTAAGGTACATCAGGAAAAAACACTCAAAACAAATTTCGGACTAAATCACTGGCATAATCAGTTTAATAATAAAAGGGCAGTGCATATTTTTACAGAGAAAGGGGTATTTTTCCTTAGCTTTTACGAGTGTCTTACTTATTCAAAACATATCCATCTTTTCTCAACAAAAGGAGTGCATCTTTTTCTGCTAAAGAATCTTGCTTTCAAGTGCTGGTAAGTGTTTTAATTTTGTTATGTATTAAGATGGCTGTGACCGCGTGCGCCCGACCATGCGGTCTACTGGACTCACAGACCTTCGGGTCTAGAACAATAGCCCCCACGGATCCTAGCGAGAACCAATGGGAGTGTTAGGATCCTGAAGAGAACCTATCGTTACTGGGGCCGTGTATATAGAACCTATCACGGGAATTGGAGGTGTGTTGGGTGTGAGTGTGTGCACCAATATAAGCCAGTTTTGCACCGGCTAAGTTGTCTTTTATCAGTCTGATGTAATTAATAAATGAGAGCTGATTTCACTATGCTACGCCTGGAACTCCACTACTTTTCACTGGCAACGAGGATGGGATCCCGATGAGCGAGCCTGACTCCAACCCAGGACCAGCACCAAGCACCGATCAATAGGACACTGTGCCCCACATCACTCCCCAGCAGCACCACACCCATTCCTCCAATCATCGCTCCCCGCACCACCCTCAAGTCATGGCTGCAGCTCCAGGAATCATCACAGTGTTTGACCACACGCATCCAGAGTTCTGGGAAGCATGGGTAGACCAGCTGATGAACTACCTCACATTCCACGACATCACTAATGCCGGTAAGAAACGGGCCCTGCTCATAAGCTCGTGTGGGGTAGCCATCATCTGACTAGCCAGTGGCCTCATAGCACCATCCAAATTGGAAGAAAAAACATATGAGGACCTCCTCAAGGTCCTGAACAAGTACTTCGCCCCAAAGCCCACAAAAATGGTGAGACAAATGGATTTATGGGCATGAACACAAAAAGCGGGAGAAGGGGCCACCATCTACATGGCCGAGCTATGCCAGCTCACCATAGACTGCAAGCTGCCAGGAGTCGAAGAGATAATCCTCACGCAGTTCGTCTGGGGAATCTGCAATCCCAAGATGCGCCAAAAGCTCCTGGGCACCACCGACCTGAAGCTCGAGACAGCACTCCAGACTGCCAACGCGTTCAAGAGGTCACATCGGGATCATCCACCATCGTCCATGACCCACCAGGTATCGCCAGGAGGTACCCTTGCCTCCTCAGATGAAGAAGAGGTGCTCCAGGTCCACCGGGCCCCTCGACGCGAATCTCGCCCGCCACCGTCCACGGCATCCTCCAGCACCCCAGCAACCTGCGCAAGCTGCAGGAAGACACATGAAAGGAGATCCTGCTGTTTTCAGGACGCCGACTACCACACCTGCAGAAAACAGGGCCACATCGCCCGGGCCTGCCGCTCCAAGGGACACCAATGCTGCGCCACCACCCATCAAGAAACAGTGGAACTCCACAACAGTACATTGAAACCAGGTACATTTCTTGCCCCGGAGGTCCCCCGATAAGATTAAAGTGACTGTCTTAATAGTGGGCACCCCATGCATGATGGAACTGGATACTGGGTCCTCCCTCTCGATAATCTCTGAGGAAACCCTTCACATGCTTTGCCCTAAGGGGGGACCCCCACTGGAAGACACCGAGCTCACACTAAAGAACTTCCAAAAGAATCCAGTCGCCATTAAAGGGGTGGGCCACTTCTGCGTAATATGCAAAGACTTCGAAGGACCCTTGGAACTGGTCGTAGTTAAGGGCCACCTCACCAGCTTACTGGGATTAGCCTGGTTTGACCCGTTGGGCCTGGCCATCACCAGAATACAAAATATATCATCAGGCAACTTTAGTACCATGTGCGACGAGTTCCCGGCTGTATTTGATGGATCGCTCGGCCATTATACGGGGCCACCGGTCCAGCAGTGCATCCCCTATGTTTACGCCTGAAAGCCTGGAGGGCCCTGTTTGCACTCTGGCCCAAGATCAAGGCAGAACTCAACTGCCTAGTAAGCCAGGGGGTACTGGAGCCAGTGCCCCACGGAAAATGGGAGACCCCAATTGTAATCCCAGTCAAACCCAATGGGGACGTCAGGATCTGTGCAGACTACAAATGCACTATCAATAAGGCCCTCCAAGATCACGCATATCCTGTTCCAGTGGTGAGCCATGTCCTAGCGTCCCTAACCGGGGCTAAAATATTCAGTAAACTGGACTTGACAGTGACCAGCAGCTGCCAGTAGATGACGCCACAGCAGACGCCCAGACAATCGTAACACACCTTGGAGTGTTTAAGGTCAAACGTCTGCAGTTCGGGGTTAGTGTAGCTCCGGAGATTTTCCAGAATTTAATGGACTGTTTGCTGAAAGGAATCCCCGGTGTACAACCCTTCTTCGATGACGTGTTGATTGCGGCCATCGTCAACGCACCTACACCTTCCTCAAAACCAGAGCTGCAGGCTTTCCTTAGCCTGCTCAACTTCTACCATTCATTCCTCCACCACAAAGCAGCTGTGGCTGAGCCCCTACACTGTCTCTCGGACAAACATGCACAATGGAAGTGGGGGCCACCGCAGGCCATGGCGTTCCAGGCCGTGAAAGACTTACTGACTTCCAATGCTGTCCTGGCCCATTTTGATAAGTCCCTTCCCGTGGTGCTCGCCTGCGAGGCATCGCCCTATAGGGTGGGGGCGGTCCTGGGTCACAGACTGGCTGATGGCCGTGAGGTCCCGGTAGCGTATTACTCACGCACCTTGTCGGCGGCGGAGCGAAACTACGCTCAGATAGACAAGGAGGTGCTGGTGATCGTGGCAGGGGTGCGCAATTTCCATGACTACCTGTACGGCCACCCCTTCATAGTCTTCACAGATCACAAACTGCTGCTGGGCCTCCTGGCCCTGGACTGCCAGACACCC
Organism: Gekko japonicus; assembly: GCF_001447785.1. Lineage (NCBI taxonomy): Eukaryota > Metazoa > Chordata > Lepidosauria > Squamata > Gekkonidae > Gekko > Gekko japonicus. The sequence goes on from NW_015159784.1 coordinate 62,004, forward strand.
CAGATGTTGTCTCCCAGGGTGCTGTGGTGGTCTATCTTTCTCACCAGCTACCAGTACACCCTGCTGCACAGGCCAGGCAAGGCGATGAGACACACCGATGCCCTCAGCCGCCTTCCACTGCCCGACCCCGGCCCCCGCGCACTGCATCCTGCTGCTGGAAGACCTGCCTGATTGGCCGGTACAGGTGCCAGATGTTTCCAAACACACCGGGAAGGACCGTGTCCTCTGCTGTGTTCGGGACTGGGTGGGGAGGGGCTGGCCCACAGGGCATGTGGGCCCAGAGTTCACAGCATTCTCTTCCCACCAGGAAGAACTGTCCACCCACAAAGGCTGCATCTTGTGGGGCAGATGGGTAGTCATCCCTAGCCCCTGCGGGGATGCATACTCACTGCACAAAGCCCACCCGTTCCCATGTGGGCCCGTTCCAGGGACAGACTTTCTTTATTCTGGTGGATTCCTACTCTGTGGCTAGAGGTGGTCCCTGTCTCCTCTATGTCATCTAGAGCTGCGATCAAAGCCATGTGGAAGATCTTCAGCACCCATGGCATCCCCAACACCCTGGTGTCAGACAATGGAACTGCATTTACATCAGTGGAATTCCTGGAGTTTGTGCAGTATTATGGGATTAGACATGTCCACTCCGCTCCCTTCCACCCAGCAACCAATGGACAGGTGGAGTGGATGGTACAAATTACCAAGGAAGCACTGCGCCAGATCATCCAGGGGGACTGGGACTACCGGCTAGCCACCTTCTTGTTTGGCCAACGGATAACCCCACACACCGCCACAGGATGCTGCCCCACTGAACTATTAATGGGCCAGTGACTGACGACCAGGCTGGACCGGCTTCACCTGGACTGGGCACCCAACCACAACCCAGGCCCAGTAAACCAGGAGGCACCCCGGGGGAGTTATCCGGAAGATCCAGTATAGGCCCGAAACTATGCCCAGGGCAAACCCTTGACTCTCACCCGGGTGGTTAGAGTAACAAGGCCGCTCTCATAAGAGGTCTCGACAGAAGAAGGCCAGGTCATCCGGACGCACATAGATCAACTGCGCCGGCGCCTGCTGCCCATCAACGACCGAGAGGTATGAGAGACCGAGGACAGTGAGGAGGAGCCAGACCTGGAAGAACCCGTGCTGAGGCCAGCAGAGCCTGACACCGCTCTGGCGCCTGCTCCAAGTTCTGCTCCAGGGCCCAGCATCAGTCTGCCCCAGAACCCAGGACCACACCGACTGCTGCCTCAGAGCTACCACACCCTGGGCCAACGTCACCGACCTGCACCCCGTCAGAACCACGCTGCTCCACGAGAGAATGGCGGTGCCCTGAGTCCTTGTGGGACTTTGTATGCTAGCACTTCAGAACTAAGGGGGGAAGGGTGTTATGTATTAATATGGCTGCGACCGCGTGCGCCCGGCGATGCGGTCTACTGGACTCATGGACCTTCGGGTCTAGAACAATAGCCCCGTGGATCTTAGTGAGAACCAACGGGAGCGCTAGGATCCTGAAGAGAACCTATCGTTACTGGGGCCCTGTATATAGAACCTATCATGGGAATTGGGTGTGTGTTGGGTGTGTGTGCACCAATATAAGCCGGCCTCGCACCGGCTAAGTTGTCTTTTATCGTTCCGATGTAATTAATAAATGAGAGCTGATTTCACTATGCTATGCCTGGAACTCCACTACTTTTCAAATTTCCAGCTATGCTCTGGGAAGTGTTGCTGGAAAGGAAAGAAAGGATAGAGGCTGAGGCCAGCTGCACCTCCACTCTCCAGCCCAATGCAGGCATCACCATCCCTACAGCCGCAAAGCCTGCGGCGCCACTGCACCAGAAGGATGGCCATGCATTCATCTGTGAGGCATGCAGCAGTTCCACCTGGCTTGGCTTAGCTCTCCTGCCCACACCCCTCAGCAGGAGCAGCAGCAGCAGCAGCAGCTGCCACCAGCCCTGGCTTCTCCCAGCAGCCAGGTGCTGTCCATCCTTTATTCAGTGGGTGGGAGCCAAGAGGCAGGGCCACTGATTGGTCCCTGGTCTGTTTCCAGCCCCATCATGTCCAATCAGAGTGCTCTTGGCATCTGTTGGCCTGGGCAGAGGATGCAGGTGCTGCCCAGGTCCAGGTCCACGTGGCGCCCCGGGCCTGTAAGTAGCTGGCCAGGCATTGGCTGTTGGGGAGGCAGGGCACATTTGTTTGGTTGTCAGCCCTCCCCCATGGCTATGGGCCTGCTAACAGCTCTCTCTAATCCTTTTAAACCAAAGATGTTGGAAATTGAACCTGGGACCTTCCGCATACCAAGCAGATCCACTGCTACTGAGCCAGGGCCCCTCTGGTCCAGGAGAACATTTCTTATGTTCTTAGCACACAAGGTTCACTCTACACAGTGTTCAGTAGGGATGCATCAGCTTAACTAAGATCATGTATGCAAGCCACTTACATCCTATATAGTTAATGTTAATGAACTATATAGTAAATGTTACATACTATATAGTTAAGGCGCCTGGAAATCTCCCACTATTATATATTGATCTCCAGATGACCAAGATCAGTTCCCCTGAAGAAAATGGCTGCTTTGGAGGGTGGACTCTGTGGCATTATACCCTGCTGAGGTCCCTCTTCACCCCAAACCCTGCCCTCTCCAAGCCCTGCCTCCAAAATCTCCAGGTATGTCCCAACACAGAGTTGGCAACCCTATATAGTTCATGCAGTGAAAAAACAGAGTGAAAAAATATCCCTTTTTAGATGTGAGGAATTTAAAAAAGGTAAATAATGGATGTCTTCAGACTTAAGCAATGCTGGGTTGCTGTAGCAGAATAACAAAATGGGCCTAGTAATTAAAGATTAACATTTTTTACAAAAAAAATATGGAATCAATCTTTCCAATGGAGTGTCAAGCTGCAAAACTTCAACTTTTTTTTTTGTTTTAAAAGAAAGCTACCAGATTTTACCATTGGTGGTAGATTTTGTTAATAATTTCTGTAGAGAAACATGCAGGGAAATGCTGAAAGTAAACAGAAATGAAAGTAACCAACCTGCAGAAAGTCACCTGTCAGTGACAACTGAGCAAGAAGAATTCAGCAAAAAAAAAGGAACAGAAGAGCAGCTGCCCTCTCTACCAAGCTCATTGTCAGCAAGCCAAATAGGGGCATTACAGCATTGAAAACAAAAGCCATACTGACAATGTGTGCCCACTTATGAAGCATGGGAAGTCTGGGAGTTGCCTGCTTGGCCAATAAGGATCTGCACAAAAGCCCATACAAAAGCAAGAGTTAGGGCTGCCAAACCAGGAAGTAGAATAATGGGAACACCAGGCAAGTTCACAGGGACCAAACTGAAGAGTCCACTGGGAGGCATGCAAATTGGCTGGTACTCACCGTCAAAGTATTTAAATGTGCTTGTATATAAATGAATTACTCCATTCAGATCAAAAGCACCGTCTGCTAGCAGACTATGAAAATCTTCTGTTGTGTATCTCTCCAAGTGAATCAAGCATGGGGGAAAGTGGACAGCCATATGCTTTGTCTTCTACTCAGCTTTTCATTGCAATTTAAAAAAAAAACTAAAAATACTCTATTTCAATAGTATATATTTAATAAATTAAATATCCTTTGGTGAAATGAAAAAGAAAGTAGTTAGATGCTGCAAGAAAAAGAAAAGTATACGAGACCCCCCTTCTCTTTTGTACAATTAATTAGCATTTTTAGCCCTAGGCAGATTGCTGTAGGTACTGAACATGTCAGTCACAATGCACTAGTTAAATCCACTGTGGCTTTCAGCCTAAAGAATCTATCCATCTATCTGTGCATGAGGAATAAAAATAAAATCCAACATAAAACAAAGTGCAAAAATAAGACTGGCATTATCAATTTCTAATGTGAAATAGAAATGCAATGGTTTACTTCATGCATCTGAAGTGACAACTGATTTATGAAAGTTTATGATGGATTAAATTTGTTATTCTTTAAAGAGTTTTGCCATAGAGGTTTTGTCCAAATTCTAGAGTGTCACACTAGTGATGTGACTTCACTTCATTGGAAGTGGCATCGTGCCATTGGTGTGACAACATTCCCCTCCCCCCCTTCCTGCCCCCTTCCACTCCTGCTTGTTGCCAACCAATGGCTGGCAACCCTACCACTCTGCCATGGAAGTTTGCTGGTTGACCTTGGACCAGTTACTCTCTGTCAGCATAATCTACCTCACAGGGTTGTTGTGATGATAAAATGGAGAAGAGAATAAAGTAAACGTCTTTGGGTCCTCTTTGGGGAGAAAGTTATAGTATAAATGAAATAAACAAATAATAATGCTGCAGACTGGAAGAGGCAGAGAAAAGAAAGGCTGGTTGGCAAGCGGGAAGGAGAGAAGGAAGGAGCAAAAGGGGAGAGGATATAAAGGCTACCAGGACTAGAGAAAGAGGGAATAGTGTATGGGAAAGGATAGAGGGGGAAATGTTCGCAAGTCCTTGCAGGTTGCTTCTGTGATTTAAATCCTGGTTGGTTCATTAGAACAAGTCTTGGAATATTATCTTTACAAACAAATGTCAAGAGGCATTAAAAGCAAATAATATTTAGGTGCTGATTCTTCAGCATAAAAGTATTTTCAAATAATACCCACAATAATGTATCAGCATTCATATGTTATTTTGTGTCTCAGAGCCACCTGTACGGTGAGTCTTGCCATAGTTGCAAACCCTGGATAATGGGTGAAAGGCTAAATGCAAACCTCAAATGGATGGAAGATTAATGTACTAATTCTGCATTAAATGCTGCATGTATTAGATATTAAATGTTCAATGACTTAAAACATGGTTAATTTTATTCCAAGATTTCGTTTTTCTTGTTTTTTCATAGAAGGCAAACCCAAAAAAGGTGTGCAATATCCATCAACTCTTGAGTATTCATCTGTCAAAAGCCCCTCAGTTAAAGGAGGCAAGTGGTTAAACTTCTTCTGAAGCTGTTTTTCTTTGGTGTGTGTGTTCCCCCTATATGTGATGAAAAGCTGTGCCCCAGTTCTGCAAGGCAGTTCCAAGTACATGCAGTTTCCTGCACTGATGGACCCAGATGTGCATTTACAACTGCATTATGTTGCTCATCAGCTGAATTGTCTTTTGATGCAGTTAGAGATACACAATTCCAATATGAATTACCAGTTGCTATGTTGTCTAGTTGCTCTTGCTTGAAGAATTAGTAAGACCAACAAGACTGATGTTTCTTTAAGTTGCTTTTCTTCACGTCCTGCTAATCACCCAAAATATTTACTGTATACAGTCAGAGGCTCTAGCCAAAATATTGCAGAATTTTCATTGCAAGAAACATCTGGTGTTTAACTTGGGAAGCTTAACAATTGTTTTAGAATATTGAAAAGGTAGAAGAGAATGATTGTACATTTTGGGAAACATTCATATTATTGTTGTTGTTGTTGTTGTTGTTGTTGTTGTTGTTGTTGTTGTTCATATTATATTATTATTTAGTTGCTTGGATCTGTTTTTGTTCAAAAAGTCAGCAGTACACATTAGTGAATTGATTCAGTCACATGATCCCAGGTCACATGGAGCCCAAGGAAGGGGCAAACAGCACCCCCTTGGGGAAAATGGTGCAGAAGGGAAGGCAGGAAGCCCCTCCTCCTCCCCCACAGTGCTCCCAGATACACCAAGCAGCACCCAAGTGTTTTTTTTAAGGTGATCCCCTTAAGAGTACGTTTGACAATGAGACAGGTTGGGGGGTGTTCCTGACCCAGCTCACATCTCATGTATCATTTAGCTCATGCCCACAGGCTGTCCTCCATGGCAGCAGCCCACTGGGAACTTTCCTGGTCAGTTAAAGGTCCAGTCCACCTTTAAACAAACAGCTCAGATCAATGCAGGGCTGCCACAAAGTCTACAGTTCTCCTGCCTGGAGACACAGCTTGTGCAGTTACAACATCCGGGGGGGGGGGGGGCTTTATTTATTTTTAGATACACAAAGAACAGCAGCCATGGAAACAGCCTCTCGTGTAAATGCTGGTTCTCACAGACAGTGCCATTCCCACATGAGAGCTGCTGGGCCTCTATCCCAGAGGCCACCCCCTTGTGCTTCAGGGTACCTGCATGAGATGCTGCTGTCTGTCTGAACTGACCCATAGTTTTGGCAGTTTCCACATGTAATATATCATAGATCTCTTCACATTAATCTTCCATATTTAAATATTAAAATAGGAACTTCACTGCGCAGAGAATATCTGACAACTGCAGCACCATTACCAGGTACCAAAATAGTCACCTCCTTGCCAAAGCCCACCATCATGACAACAGAATTTGTCAGCACAGTTCCAAAGCCAACAGCAGTCCCAACTACCATCCCCACCACACTCACCACCAAAGCAATGACCGTGGCAACCGCGAAGCCTCAGCATGCAACGCACAAAGTCAGAGATATAGGTGAGTAGAACGGAATACATCTCCTGAAACTCTGAGCGCGTTAGAAATGGGCTTGCAGGACTTTATGGAACACAGTCATCCGCAAAGAGCACATCACTTTGGCCCCTGTAACGTTTTCCATTGTCTCATCCTTTGTTCCACACATTTCCACCTGAAATTATTGTCCCAGCAGTTTAGAGATGCTCTTGTTTGTTCTTAGGTTCCAGCCACATCCATCCGGCTTACTCATCAGTGGCAGCTGTAGCATCAAGTAAGTACGGGGACAGGGACAGGGGTAGGGGTAGGGCAGAGCATCATCATACCGAGGCTGCAATCCCAAATGAATTTGCCTGAAATTAAACCTCATTTAAATCAATTGGGCTTACTTCTGAATAAGAATATTAGGATTACACTGAACACTCTTGGTTGCATATTTAAAAGGTAATCCATTGGGTTCCTTCAACAAAAAAGAAAGTAAATTGGCTCTGACAAATAGGTACTTTAAAGCAGCACTCCTATGAGAGTTCTTGGGGAAACCAAAGGCAGTCAGAATCTGGGATAGTCGTAGTTAAGTACTTGAATGTTAATAAAAAGTACTACAAAATACTATTGCTGTTTTAACATATTTTAGAACTACAGATGTTACTGAAAAAGTTATAATCTTAGGTCCTTTCTGAGAAATTAAATTTTTGGCACAGGTAGTATTGTGTAGTGGGTTTGCTGCATGGACGAAAGACAAAGACTGGCATAGTGCATAGCACGCTTTATTGATACACAACAAGACAAGACTAACGGCCAGTTGGCCAACTATATACACCCCTGGGGACACACCCCTGGGTCCCGTTGGTGGGTTTGAATCTCCCGCCACGGTTCCCATTGGCTCCCCCAGTGGAGGGACTAGGAGCCTAGTCCCTATTGTTCTCCCAGAGTCAAGCTCTGGGGTAATCGCTGGCCCTGTGCCGGTCAGCGGACACAACAGGTAGTACACAGTGGATACAAATTTGCTGGCTCATTCCAGACAACATGGCCCAAGCAGATGTCTCCATTGCAAAGGGATCATGATTTTCCTAGAATTCAGGCCACTAAGTTGAGTTCCTACAAAATCATGGTTCTCTCTCAATGAATGTGCCCTTTCCCTTTTTTGGGGGGGAGGACTCCGTGAGAAATATGGCACCACAAATTAGGGGCATATACAACAATAATCATGCCCTTTATGGACTAAAAGGATAATTTTAAGGGCCTGCCCCCATATTCAGTAAAAGGGGGGGGGGTGGAGGGAGAAAGAAGAAGCCTGCTGCTTATCATATAAGTACATGATGCATTCTGAGAATCCAGTTTACCCAGTTTCCATTCATCCATTCATCCATTTTATTGGGATTAAATGAAAAAGCAAATACAACCATACTCTTTCCAATGCTTTTAGTTTCTATGAAGTCTGGAAAGTAATTTTGTTTACTTTGTTAAATGTTATGACAGTTTAGAAATCACTCAGACTTGTGTAGAAAAACTTTTTGAGACATAGGAGTGCTGCCATTGCTTCCTAATGATGTCAACCATAGTGCATCATTAAAAGAGGCCTCAGTGCAGAACAAACCAAGCTAGTGGTTAGAAAGTTATTTTATACCACTTCAAGCATCTGAGGTCAGACCCGCACTAAAGTCATTCTCTGCCAACCCATCAATGCCGTTTTTGCATTAGCTGCATGGAACAGAGGATCCACACTGGTGGATATTGGATCATTTGAAATAGTCCACCACATGGATTTTCTTCGCCAAAGAGTGAGTGGTTCTTTTCGGACTCTCTCACTGTTTGGAACATCTGTGGAAGTATGTCCCTTCAACATTTTTTTTAAAAAAATGTGAGCTTCCTGGGGCTATTTAATGGCACTGCTATCATTATTGCACTGCTGTTAAGGAGCCAATCTGTTGATCTGGCATGCAATTCCTAGAATCCACCCTTCAAAGTTGCCATCTCTGTGGTCTGGGGATCAGTTGTAACTCTGGGGGATCTCCAGGCTCCAACTGGAGGTTGGCACCCCTAAGAACAGGACAGGATACTGCAATGATCAGGAAGGAGGAACTGGAACAAGGGGAGAGTGCTTAACGGTGTGCCCCAAGCAGCAAGCCCCCAATCTGCATTATGCCCCATGACTGCAAAAACCATCCACAGCACAGAAGTCAACTTGAGTTCTTGGAGGAAAGTAAGGTATAAATCTTTTAATAAATTAGATTTGTTTTTCACAACACTAAAGAAAAATTGCAACAAAATGGCACATTGAAAATTAGAAGTGCAGAGCTGCAGATTGTTACTAATGTCATCTGGAAATATATAATTACTAGCAGTAAAGCCCGTTGTTGTTACTGATGTCATCTGGAAATATATCATTATAATCAACTAGGAATAAGGCTCATTGTGTAAATAAATACAACAGCTCTAGAAAGAGGTTCTGTGAGAATGCCCTGGCTTTGGGCACACAGTGTCAATTTGCTGTGGCGACCTCAGCAGGGTATAATGACACAGAGTCCACCATTTTCTCCAGAGGAACTGATCTCTGCAACCTGAAGAGCAGTTGTAATTCTGAGTGGTCTCCAGCCCTCACCTGGAGATTGGCAATAATTGTTCCCCAGGATGAAATGGCTGGTTTGGAGGGTGGAGTCTACGGCATTGTACCTGTCTGAGGTCCCACCCCTCCTCAAACCTCACCGTCTCCATGCTCCACCCCTCAAATCTCCAGGAATTTACAAACCTGGAGTTGGCAACCCTATTTCCCTCACAGCCAACCGTCAACCTACCGTTATCTGCCCCCTGACTTCAGCTTTCCATCTCCTCCCCCCTCCCTCCTGGAGAGCAGTTGTAATTCTCATTGATCTCCAGCCCCCACCTGGAGATTGACAATTGGTTCCCCAGGATGGAATGGCTGGTTTGATGGGTGGAGTCTATGGCATTGTACCTGTCTGAGGTCCCATCTCTCCTTAAACCTCACCCTCTTCAGGCGCCATCCCTCAAATCTCCAGGAATTTCCCACCTGGA
>NW_015159784.1:72773-91182 GCF_001447785.1 Gekko japonicus
TGAGTGATACCCCTGCAGGCCCCTCTCTGGAACTACAGCTCAATTAAAAAGAAGAAGAAGAGATTGGATTTATACCCTGCCCTTCATTACCCAAAGGTGTCTCAGAGTGGCTTACAAACTCCTTTCCCTTCGCCTCCCTACAACAGACACCCTGTGAGGTAGGTGGGGCTGAGAGAGCTCTTGACAGAAACTGCTCTTTTTCAAGAACAGCTCTTATCAGAACCTTATGGGGGAACATTTTAAACAAACAACCACATGGCAGCCATCTTTCAAACACAGGTAACTGCCATTTCGTTACACCTACCAACAGCCACTGAGGGAACAGTTAGTCCCACACGGGAGGCAAGCAGGAGAAGCATCTTCGTCAAGAGAGAAAGCCGTTTGCGAGTAATTCTGGCAGAACACAGTGGCTGAAGAGGGAGTGGGTGGGGAAGAGGAGCAGATCCAGCACCCAGCCAATGGCACGCGAGTACTCGAGTGGCGGCTGACGGGCCAATGGCTGAGGGAGTGCATTGCACAGCCAATGGGAGAGCTGCAAAGGGCCACCCCAAAACGCAATTATTATATAGAGAAACGGCAATGATACCACAGGTGACTGCTGTGGAAAACAACTATAGAATTGTTTGAAGAATCCTGAAAATGATATTGTATGGTGAGGTGCTGAACTCTTAAACCAGTGCAAGGGTGTTCTGTAGACATGCTTCAATTATGTATCTCATGACATGAGTCCAGACTTCCAAAGACTTTGCAGAACAAGACCTGTGTGCTTTCTCCTCCTGATGCAGCCCACTGAGTCTCCCAACAAATCACTGAGGAATAGAACAAGGAGCAAAGTGTGTGTGTGGGGGGGGGGTCTGCAGTGAGGGAGGGGGCGATAAGCCAAAATCACCACCCCACTTCCCAAAAACATTAATGATGTACCCAGGGGTCGTTTTGTAGAAAAAAAGCTAGGGGAACTCATTAGCATAACCCATTAGCATATGCCACACCCCCTGACATCAGGGGCCCGGCGGTGGACCTGCAAGGCCGGCGGGAGTGCGAGGAAGCCCCGCCAAGGCCCTCCCTGGCCCCAGGCAGGCAGGGGTGGGGAGAGGCGGGGAGGAAGCAACGTACCCTCCCTCTTCTCCTGCCTCCTCCTGGCTGAATGAGGGCTGGAAGCGGGGCGGCCAGAAGCAGGGGGCGGGGCTTCGTCATGTGCCCCGCCCCCCGCACCTCACCCGGGGGAACTGCGACCCCCCCGCGATCCCCCCCAAATCGACCTCTGGATGTACCATTGGAAGAAGTGCATGGTGGATACATGCCAATAATTCATAAATATTGAATATCCTACATTAAAAAATTAAATCCAGTTTTAAGAATTAGGGCAAGAGTCTTCACCAGTATGACATTACATTTATTTTAAAATGAAAGCCTTACCATGGATTTGAAAACTAACTGATATTCTCCATTTTAATGCCTACTTCAGGGCAGGTTCAGGCAGTACAAGGGAGGAGCCAGAATCAAGGTATGTCCCAGTGTAAACTAATGAAGACTAAGAAATGTTCTAATTAAAACAATGTTGACGTTCATGCACTGACTGATAAAATATTTTTAAAGCATTCAGAAGCACTTCCAGCTATGCAAGTAACAGAAATATCCCTCGCGCTAATGCAGGTAAAGTCTTTCTGTTACTTATTTTTCCTAGTTTCTCTCTAATATATCTGACTTCTTGAATCTCTGTAAAGTAAAATTCGCAACTCCCTCTGAAACGCATTTCTTTGGAAGCAAGTCCTTCAAGTTAGCTTGAACAGGACTGCAAACCATTTGCAAGAAAGTCAAAGTTGGGTGGTGGAAAGTGCTGTTCAGTCATGGTCGACTTATGGCAACCCTGTAGGGTTTTCAAGGCATGAGACATTCAGAGGTGGATTGCCCTCAACTCCCGTGGAGATCTCCCATCCAAATACTAGACAGAGGCCAGGGCCAACCCTACTTTGCTTCTGCGATCTTACAAGGTCAGACTAGCCCGGGCTATCCAGGTCAGGGTTTTTAAGCTCTTTTAATTCCCACTTATTTCAGTGGGAGAGATTTTCACTCATGATTAATTGTCCCAGTAAAGTTAGTGTGGCTGGATTTGGCCAAATCTCACTTATATTGTTTTCAAGCATTTAGCTATGGGCCTAGGGCACTATTAACTTGACTTCCAATGGATGGAAACCTCCGAATTATTTAACCCCAAGTATATAGTTTGAACTGAAATCCATAATCTATTTACACCATCAGAGGAGTTCAAATAAAGTAAATGTTACTGGCTCGATTAAACAATTTCTACACTGCAAGCTAAGCCCCAGGGACTTTAACAGACTTCTCTGTGCCATGTTGGTACCATTACATGCAAATGTTCATGTGGCAAATGCTCTAGGCTGAAGGACCTAGCCTATTAAAATCAATTGAACCTGATGTGTCTTAAGTGACTTCAGCAGACAGACTTTCAGACTGGAGATCCCTGGGTGAGTGATTAAATAGAGCTTCTCATTCAAATTAACCAGAAGGGGGGAAACTGCCTGCTAACATTGTCCTCTAAATATAATTCATAAGTTCTCATGACTTTGCATGATGACCTATACTGTTAGAGAAATGGATAAATTACTAAAATAAATATCTTGATGGTTTGAAAGTGATTCAAGAAATATATTGCTTTCCATGGTATGAACGTTTCTTCCATCCCATCTTATCTTTTGGTGAAACAGAGAGTTCAAATAAAAACTGGTAAAAACCAGAAATAAAAACAGAACAAGTACACACACTATGAAAAATAATTTCTCTTTCAAACTGTCCTCAGACTAGTCTCCTGCTTCAAGGAGCATCAAGTAGACCCAACTTCCAAAAAGAAAAAAGAAAAAGAAAGATACTGAAGAATCTGTGCATCCAAATTCATGCATGCTATATATTGTTATTTTTTACTAGGGCAACACTGTAAGAGGCCAGAAAAGAGAATGGGCTAATTCCCATACTGGAAATATAAAAATGTTTTTCGTACATAGAAGACACACATCCTTTTTCATATTCCCTCTCACTGTCTTCAAATCCAGGGTTTCAGCAAAACTGCAGCTTCAGATTCATTCTGTATCTTAGACTTGACTCTTCTGTGAATCTTTTTGTTAAACCACACAGGTATTCAGCGCCAAGAACCAATTGCTTCATTCAGGAAGCCTGCCAGTTCTCCTGCCAATCTGGGTAAGTGTTCATTTCAGCCTCTAGTAGGGTTGCCAGCTCCCCCCTGGCCACTGGTGGGGGGTGGGGGTAGGGTTTCCAAATCCAGTTTGGGGAACTCCTGGAGATTTGGGGATGGAGCCTGAAGAGGACAGGGACCTCAGTGGGGTTCAGTCTACTCTCCAAAGCATCCATTTTCTCCAGGAATAATGATCTCTGTAGTCTGAAGATGAGCCGTAATTTTGGGGGATCCCCAGGTCCCACTTGTAGGCTAGCATCCCTAGCCTCTAGTAGGATCTTTTCCCTCTCTTAAGTGGGGTAATTGGGGATTCCTACAACATTTGATGCCTGAGTAGATTCTCCTTCCATTCTACTGGGTGTGTTAGTCTGAGTAGAAGCACTAGTTTCTATCACCTACAGTGTTAATGGACTTTGACTGGAATAACTGCACTGAAAAACTGCTATTTCCAGCCCATGTTACTCAAAGTGATTGAAAAGAGCTCTTTCATCTTGGAACTGAGCTGTATATTGGGTTAGGGTAAAAAAAGAGAGAGAGAGCTCCCACCAGACAAGAATAATTTCTGTTAGGCTATTTGTGAGCAACCTGTGCATGTTTTTTCACACCAGACTTCTTTAGGATAGATCCCATCAAATGGATTCTTTCCTACCCATGTAACATAAATGTGAAGTCTTTAGAAAACTTAGTTCAGGATACAAAGTTGTTCACAGACTAGGCAGCCTTCCTAGTCATACTACATTCAACACAGTTGGTGTTTACATCTTATTGATCTTATGTGTAGTTAGTTCAGAATACACACTTGGAATGTTTGCATTAATCATCCCATCTGCTTCCAGGAACATTATTTTTCCCCGTCACTGGTGTACTTTCCATTAAGTTTGTCTCATAATCTAGTTAACAGCATTTATCCTGTCAGTCATCTCATAATTTCCCCTAGTTATTTCCAATACATGTAAACAAATTATATAAGACATCACTTGGCTCACTAGCTTTTTCCTGGCATCAGCTTCTATGATTTGTGTATGTGCTTTACACCTCAGTCCCAAATACATTTACTTCCAAAGAACCATATTCATGCATTTAGAGTTGCATTCTTAAACCTCAGATTTTCCCGAACATCAAACTGAATACGGAAACTGGGTGCCACACAAACACATCTATGAAGATTTGAGATGTGTACATATTTATTTATTTATTTGTGAGATTTTTGTATCCCTCCCTCCCCCAGAAGCAGGCTCAGGGTGGAGTACAATGCACCACAAACACATAAAAACAATTTATACTAGATCAGCATTGGAATTTAACTGGACAGGGGTGAAATCTCATAGCATCTCTGACTATTCTTTGATGAAAACTGGGGAAATAGAAGGAGCAAGCCAGAAAGGAAGCAAGATCAGATTGGCTAGGAAATCTTGGGAACAGAGCTATGGCATAGCTAGGCATTTTAGACTCTGGCAGGGCATGTTGCCGGGTTTACTCAGCATGTTTTACGCTTACAAAGTGAGTATATTGTTTCCAGGTTATGTCCATTTTAACTACACATCCAATCCTCCCTCTGTTCTCTTGCTTCCATGATATCTCATTAAAATATGAATGAAAACAATTAATTTCACAATTGATCGCTCCAGCATGCTCTCAAGCCATCAGGATGGTCTGATCATTCAATTCCAACTTGGTGCCATCCCCCCCACACACATACACCCTTAGCCGTATGTGCATAATCACATACTCCATGGGGAACCTTCATTGTGGAGGTGCGATTCCTCGTTTATGTGCATGGGAAACAAATGGCAAAAAAGCCCACTCACACGGTAATGGGCTGAGCCGGCAGCACAAAGGGATGTGTGATCTCACAACAGCAAGACAAATTCCCCCGGAGGAAACAGGGGTGCTTCCCCTCTGCTCCAGATGGCGCATCATGTGACCGCAGCCTGTGACAGCAACCCCACTGGATTGGACTTCCAAAGAACATGAGCTCTAGGCTACTACCCAAACTTGCCCTGTGGGTGCTACATTATGGACCACAGAATGTGCAGAAGGTGGAATCCCCCCCCCCAAAAAAAAGGTTTACCTCAAGATTACAAAATGTTTGTAGCATGTCTCTTTAACATTTCACTTAAAGCCATGAATGTTGTATATACTCCTGTTATTCAGCTTCTTCTAATCAAACTCACTCCTGTAACATATTTCTTCAGGGGGCTGTTTTAAAAGTGTGCTATTTGCTCTATTAACTTTAACGTGTTCTTACATTAAATTATAATTATTCTCCTTTTTTAATAAAAGCTATGGAAACAGACTTATGGAAATCTGGATCAAGCATTTTTGAAACAGGTAATACCTTACAGAAACTCTGAATACCTACCAGTATTGAATATCTTCAAGTAACTCTGAAGAAATACTGAGGCCATTTCTAGGATGAAGCAGTTGAGCACCAGAGACGGCTTTTTTCAACAGTGGCACCTTGCTTCTGGAATGCCCTCACTCTTGAGGATTGTCTTGTTACTTTCGTTTAGGCAGCAAGCCAAAACATTTCTGTTCCTCCAGACTTTTAATGAAAGGATTGATCTTTTATCATCGTTTTGGTATGAAAACTGTTGTTTTAAGTTACTCGATTATTTATGGTTTTATGCTCTGGCTAGATTTTTTTAAGTTCTATATTTCAATTAATCTGTCAGTATTTCAAAGTTTTTTATTATGTTTTATTTTATAAGTCACTTTGGACAGTTTCCCAGGAGAAGTGGTATAAACATTTTCTAAATAAATAAATTTATTTTCACCATTTTATGCCTTACAGTAGACCAGACTAAAGTTGCTTGCTGCTGTACTGCTCTGAAAGCAAAACTCAAAACCAAGAACAAATTTCACGAAATTCCTTTTATGAGGACCACCAAAGTGACAAAAAAGATGGTACAAACTTTTATGTTCACCAGAACTCTTCAACAGGCTGGATATTACAAAATGAGAATATTAAAAGTGGAGGCCATTATCTTAAGGCCTGTTTGGGCCAGCATGCTGAGCAGGCATGCAGATTTAAAATGGTGGTGGTGTCAGGCTGTCTGAAAGCAAGTAGCAGCAAATGGTTTCTGTACAAACAATGGCCGACAATTGTCTCTACATCACTCTAACACCAGGCCAGACCTTTGAATATAATGAAATAAAATAGATCCATTTAAAAGATATTAGTAAATTGTTCTTAGTCTCATGATGACCAGCAGTACAATTCTGAACAGTATTAAGTCAATGGACTCAGAAGGGTGCAACTTTGCTTAGGGTTGTACTGTAAAGCTTCCCCATATATCTAACTCATATAGGGTTGCCAAACCCCCCAGTTTGCCATGGGTCCCCCATTTTGGGGGGGGTTGCCAGGGGTCCCCCGCCCCAACACCCACAGCCACCCCTCTCCCTTCTCTCTTCAGAGAAAGGGGTGGCTGCATTTAAGTTAATGGAACCCACATTTCCTCCCAAGCCCGATCTCCGCTTGAGATCAGGCTTGCAGCGAAATGCCAGCTCCGTGCACTTAAAAGGGAAACGCCGGCTCTTTGCTCTTAAAGGGGGTACGCCGGCTCCGTGTACTTAAAAGGGAAACGCCAGCTCCTTTAAGTGCAGGAAACTGGCGTTTCTGGAGATCGAGCACGTGGGCGGGGGGTGGTGTCAGACGTCCCCAACGTGATGTCATCACATCAGTGATGCCCCGCCCCCTCCAGGAACGCCCCCAAAGTCCCCCACTGGGGGCAGAAGATGGACTTGGCAACCCTAAACTCATACCTAGGGTTGCCAGATCCCACCACCACCAGGCCCTGCCCCCAGCCACCAATCAGCTGACCAGGCCCCCCAGTGGAGGCAAGGGTCCCCCACCGCCAGGCCCCCACAGCCATGGATCAGCTGGCTGGTGGGGGGACTTACCAGTAGAAAGAAGAAAACCAAGGCCATGTTGCCAGCATCACACAGGAAGTGATATCATCACACTACAAACTTCTGGGTGACATGCTGGTATTTGGGGGAAAACTCTATGGTAGAAGCCAGTTTTAGCATAGAGTTTTTTGCACAAATACCAGAGCATTGCCTGGCATGATGATGTCACTTCTACTGGTAAGTCTCCCCATCCCCCGCTGGTTGCGAGGAGGGACCTGTCAACCCTACTCATACCTTCTGTTTAACTATTTGAAAACTGGTCTTATTTATAGAAAAGGAGATACACTATGAAGTTGCAAATTCTTAGAGAAATATAACTTAAGGCATGTTCATGATGTTTTCAGCTTTTCCAGTTCCATTTAAGACATGTTGAGTGCTGCCACTTATTGTGCCTTTGTGTCTGGATTACAGAAGGCATTGAAGTCCTCAGCAGCCTTCCAATGTTCATGGACAGCTCATTCATTGGGCAGCCCTAGGTGATTGCCTAGGTGCCAAAAAGAAAACCCGTCCCCCCTCAGCTTCCAGCAGGGCTACGGCATTGGGGAGGCATCCTGGGCCACTCTGGATAGCCAGCTGCTGGGAGCCTGCTCCCTCCCTTGTGGGGGAAAGAGACATGGTGGGCTCTGGCCACCCTGCAGATGATTAATGTGCTGGCCGCTGGGTGTGAGGAGAATGGGCAGCATGTTCCTGTGATGCTAAAGGAGGAGAGGATGTCAAGTGCCAACTTTCTGGCTCCCCATATGAGGGTAACTTGGGCACCCTTGCCTAGGGCACTCAACATTCTTGCTCATCTGCAAGAAGCATCTGAGATACTTTCTGCACTCAGCTGAATTTTGGAGCGTCCAGTTTGGAAGAGGAGGAGTAGCCATCCTGACATTCCATGAGGGCCAGATTCTAGTTACAGCACGGGTCCTGAGTGCAAGGCCCAAGCATAAAGGAGTTGAGAAATGGTGCACTTTACTAATTCCTGGGTACTGGAGAGGGACAGAGGTCATTTGAACTGACCTTTAAACCCAGAGCAATAGACCTTAAGAATGCTGATTCCCCACCCCATGTTATGTGATTTGTTTGTTAGTTAGTTAGTTAGTTAGTTAGTTAGTTAGTTAGTTTATTAGTTAGTTTAAAGTTTAGTAGCCCATAGGCCATACACCATTTTAAAAAATTAGGAATTTAAAAGAACAGTAAAACAGAAAATTGTCACATCCACGATGCAATTTTGGCAGAGGCTGCTCAGAAGTAGTCTTAATCTTGATGCATCAGGAAAAGATGACTATTTCGACAGCCATTTTCTTAAGAGTCTTTCTCTTGCTGTTGCATGTTTTAGATGATAGAAGAAAACATGACACAGCGAGTCAAGTTCTATCAAAGGACAGTCACAATAGCGCTGGTCCAGAGAGGTCTTGAGAAAACGGCCCTTCATCTGGGCTATTGGAAACACATTGCAGCGTGCAATCATATATGACCACCTCAATTTTGGAATGGTCAACATGTTTAAGTAGAGAGACAGGTCAAATTTAGTGGAATATTTAATTTCTAGATGAAGTGGGGAGCTTTTTTTGTCTACCATCTGTTTGAAGGGCATCCAAATAATTTTGAAGCAACTTTTCTGTGAGTAGTGTTTGTCTTCTTTTAGTTAAATTCTCTGTCTTTCTTAAGCCCAATTGTCTTATTTTCGCATCTACAGCATCATTCCATTTTGACCAGCAATGTTCATGTTCTGTCAGTATGGTAAAGGCTGGAAGGCTTTCAGCATTTAACAGTCAATATTTATAACTAACTATGGCCCTCCAGTTCAGAGTTGAGATTCTTGGGAGGCCTAACTCAAGCCTTATGACTGCAGAAGTGGTGCATGGTAATAAAGTTAATATTTTACAGAAGAAGGCTTGCTGTAGTTTTTCAAGTTGCTCTGTTGGACCTAAGAACCAGTTTTGGGAACCTTATATTATGTGCAGTAGTATTAAGGTATCATATGCTTTCAGGAGCTCTGGCACATATTGTGCTCCTTGGATGTAGAAAAACGTCTTCAAGGCTAGTAAGGCTTGGTCAACTTTCTGATTAAGATATTTAATGTGCTTGGACCATAATAAGTTTGGCTGGAAAACAATTCCTAGTATATGATTTGTAATATTTACATTAGGACCTGTGTGGGGTAAAAATGTCTGACAGACTAAGCCTCTTCAAACTGCAGGAAGAGGATCACTTGATGGCTTACATCTAAATGTGCCAACTGCTCAACTGAAAATTAATGGGTTAAATCTATCCAACTGGCAGCGGAAAGCGCTGACAGATTTCCCCCTGTGTTCCCCTTACTGCAAGCCATCCCTTTTGACCCCTGGAAAGCTTATGCGTGGAGTTACATGGACAATAAGTGATTTGGATCGGGGCAGGGACTGCGGTGAGGAAGAGGGATTGGGGAAATCATTTCCTTCCAGAGTCCATAATGGTTTGTGTTCTTTTTTGCTGAAGTGGCAGGAGAATATATGTTTTATGGTAATCCCATTGCTAAAAACTACAAACCTTTAGACAATGGCATGAATTCTGATGTACAAATAAAGTTATTCTTTGTGCAGCATGCCAAGCTTGGATGGCAAAAGTATGCAACAGGGTTGAGGTACCCAAGGAACCAAGAACGGTAACAAAATTAGTCCAGAGCTGAAGTTAGTCCCTGCATACAGATGATCACTTCAAAGAGAATGATCTGTGGTTTGTATGTGGCAACTACTGTTTGAATGGAGATTTAATAAGCCCAGACAGCTGTGACAATCTGGTGGGGAAAAGCTTAATTAGCTTTCAATGGGGTATCTAGAGAGTGAGCTAATATTCCCATGACTGACAATACAATTATAAAGTAGGCCTGGGAGCCCAGAAGGTTCACTGGAAATTACAGCCTCTTCGTTAGCATTGAGTGATGCATGCTGAGGGGCTTTCTTATTCCATTCCACCTAATACTCAATCTTCCTTAAGTATTATATTTTAATTAAAAAATTAAAACCTAGTGGACCATTTTGGCTTCATTTCAAAATGGAATTATAAAGTCATTCTGAGGTAGAAGGGACCTTCCAGGCCTTGTATAAGCGCATAAGTTGAAATAGTATATTGAATAGGGTCTTCAGGCATTCTGTGTCACAAACACTTCTCCCAGACAGAGGCCTATTATGAATTTGGTGTTTTGCCTCACTTTTCCCATGCATGTCCATCGGTTTTTGTCATTCTGCATTCCCATCACGTTTGCCATGCATTTTCAACAGCCCCCCCCCCCATTCTGCATAACTTTTCTTTGCTTTGGTGCCAAGCTCGCTTTTCATTCGCTGTTGGCCCAAGTTTTCTGAGAGTGGTTTTGCTGTGAGTTTTCCCCGTGACTCGTTTCCAGGCCAATGATAATCCAAAAGCAGACATATCATCCCAGATTTCCCCCTCCATTTCCCTGCCCCTCAGGGCCACTCCACCGTCAATATCGAGGGTGTTTTCCCCATTCTGCACCTTCTGCCATCTTCCCCCCCTTCATTGGTTGTCACTTGTAAACTTTCAGTTTTCTTAGCAAGCAGGACGGGTTTAACGACAGGAGTCTATTGGTAAATGAGGTATGTGTGTTCATGCTCAGCTGGAGCTCTGGTATCTGTGGAAGTGAGCAGTGACTCACGAAAACTCATACCCTGCCACAAATTTTGTTAGTCCTTAAGGTGCTACTGGGCTATTGCAGGTTTTTTTAATCATTCAAAAGCAGCAGCATTTGTTCTTTAAGCACTCTCTAATCAGTCATTAGTTAGGTAATTTGTCATTGTACTCGTAAGATTTTCTGCTTTGACATATTCATGGTCTCCTGGTTTGGGGTGTATTTGTGTGTCTTTTGTCTTGTTTTTCATTGTGCTCATAAGATTTTTCTGCTTTGACATATTCATGGTCTCCTGGTTTGGTTTGGGTGTGTGTGTATATGTGTGTTTTGTCTTGTTTTTTGCATTTTTAATTAAACAAACACATTATTATACATTCCAGATTTCAGTTCCAAAGAAGACTTGGTCCCAAAACCTTTGGAGCCAGTTTCCCAGGGAAATCCAAGTATGTGAATCAGAAAATAGGTTAAGTATTGTAATTAAATGCCAGAATAGAAATAGCCATTCCTTAGTTTTTGATTCTGGCATGTGATATACTTCTCTGGTTTTTGGTGTTTGTTTTGATTGTTTTTGTACTGGTATGAAAATATTTTCTGAGAGAAGCTGGATTGTGGTTGTGTTTTTATTGATGTTTTATACGGAACCAGTGCAATGTAGTGGTTAGAGTGTTGAATATTGGATAGGGGAGACCTGAGTTCAAATCCTTATTCAGCTACAAAGCTTAGGGTGACTTTAGACCATTCACTCTTCCTCAGCCTATCTTACCCCTCAGGGTTGTTGTGTGGGTAAAATATAGGAGGGGTGAACCATGTAGTTAAAATGTAGGAGGAGTGAACTCTGAGCTCCTTGGATGAAGTATGGTATAAAAATGTGATAGATACCTGTTTTTTTAAAATAAATATATCCAGAGCTGCTAATTTTAATTGCCTGCTAATTTTAATTGCCTGTTGGTATTTGCCAAACAATATCTTGGATCATTTGAAGGAAGGGAAGGGTGTAAATATTTTAAATTCATTCCAGTAAACAAATAAAGCGGATGTGGGGTACATCTCCTCAAGGCTAGAGATGATTGAGCTACAGGTCTTCTGTAGGAAGGCTAAAACAGAATTCTAAATGGTATGTTCCCAGGGGAAGACATGACAGGTAATCCAATTCCACCCTCTCCATCTTCTCAGTGTGCTTCATGCATTGAATAAACTTAGGAGCTGCCTACAAAAATGCATGTGATGATAAATCTGTTGGTTTTAACAATGCCATTTCAGCTTGACCCAGCTTTTACATACATAGGACCTGTCCCACTCATAAGGACTGCCCCATTCATTTTGAGGACGGGAACAGATTTGCTCTCTTATTCCTTTGAGTACATACATCTGTTCCTTCCATTAAAATCAAGAGGGCAGCCTGTGCAGAATGGAGCACATCTGAGTCTTTGTATTCACAAATATATTAAATGTTCCTAAAATTAAAAGGAATATATACAGGACAGCAACACCTCACTCTTTTAATGAGACAATTGACTTTAAAGAACAGCTTGCAATGCTAACTAAGATGTTATTTCCTCAGTACTTTCCCTAGGGCATCCTTTTAAGAATAAGCGTTTGTCTGTGAGATATGAATTGACAGGTGCCTGATCTGGAGAACTTTGAGCAAAGCACTGAACTACAGAAAGGGTGTTGTTATAAGTGCAATGGCAAAATCACCAAGCACTCATAATCTATACTTGCTTATGCAGCAAGGTTGATTGTGAGTTTTCTATGTTAAGATTTCAGCTCATATGGGAGTAATCAGGGGTCATTTCATAGAAAAAGAGGTGAAGGAGCTCATTAGCATTACTCATTTGCATATGCCACACCCCCTGACATCACCGGAAGTGTGTCAGAAGGCAACACCCACCGCCCAGGCTCCACTGGACTGTTTTGGATTGCTAGCTAGTGGGGGGGGGAACGTGCAGATCTGTCCTCACAGAGGAAGGAGAGTTTGTACCTGAAGGTGGGCTGGGGGGGGGGCTCTGCAACTTACCTGGTTGCTTCTTGTTCCTCATGGCCTGACTGAGGGCTGCTGGGAGCAGGGGGTGGAGCTTGTTGCATGTTCCCGCCCCCTTGACTCCTTACTGCCGGAGCTCCGCTCCTGTGCGCTCCCGCAGGAAATGACCCCTGGGAGTAATCAGTGAAGGCTTTGGTTTTGATGGTGAAGGACGGGTTTAGCTCCTTTCCCCTCTTCTGTCCCTCTGATGTAAATTTCTCCCCTCCCCCAAATAAAAGCTGTTAGTTCTGCTCAGAAAAAGACAGATGCAGTACAGGTGTCTGTCATTTTCAACTTTAGGTCTAAAAGTAGCCTGGAGAGGGGGACTGGGGTATGGTATGAGAGCTTAACCCTTCCCCGCACCCAGAAACACTGGCACTGCTCAAATCAGCTTTGGCAATATGACCGGTGTTTTATTCTAAGTACACTGAAGTACTAACATAACTGAGGAAACTGCTGCTTTTGTATAGAAGCCATTTAACAAGGTCGATGATATTAGTAATTCTACACGCCAAATCATAGAGAGGGCTAGTTTCATGTTACATTTTTGTTGTTGTTTTGTTGTATCAGAATATGGATCCCAACAATCTCCCACTGTTACAAGTCTTTCAGCGATATCCTCGCCTCCGCTACTGGCCAGGATGGCTGGGTATGAATGTTATCAGAAACCACACACTGAGAATAAGCACATTAATTGCCATATAAGTGTATCCAGGTGTTGATCCCTCTCCACTTAATGACTGTTTTTTCACTGGCTTGTAGAAAAATAAAGATAGGTTGTGAACTCTTAAGATATCACTTGCAGGTCAGTAAAGATCAGATAGTTCTTTAAATTAAAGGGAAGTTTGTTTTAACTTTGGGTGTGTCTGGAGTTCTGTGAGACAAAAGAGTAAGATGAACAGGCACACATGTATTTAAGTGTCTGCCACTAAGTTTTTAAATACACTATCTAGATAGACAGATCTGAAATCCACAAAGGAGATTATCATTCTTTGAATTACTTTCATGTGTGGCAAAATAGCAATTGCCACTTGAATATGGGAGGGGATTTTCATTCCAAAACTAATTAGTGTATACTTTAAAATAGCTGTAAAAGAGAGAATGCAGGATATGACACAATACAGAGGAAGGTGTGAGAGGCACTCTAGATTCTGCAGTATGGTAAAATTTCACATTCACAAATGTAGCACTTAAGTGTGTGGACGGTAGTCACATGACCGGATTCTGCCTTGTATTAAAAGAAAACGCCCCACACCAGGAAGGCTAGATGAGAGGAAGAAGGGAGCTTAATCATCTCACCGATATACTAGTGTTGTATATTCAAGATTTGTCTTGTGGAGCTGGGGAGGGGGGACGAGAGAATCAATAAAATCTCAACTTGCATATATCAATTACAAGAGTTGAGGAATGGGTTTACCATATTCAGAGCTGCTTGTTTAGAGTATCTCTTAAGGCTAGAGTGCTTCAAATCCTGCAAAGCTTGGCATAGTAATCAAGTATA
Source organism: Gekko japonicus (assembly GCF_001447785.1). Classification (NCBI taxonomy): domain Eukaryota; kingdom Metazoa; phylum Chordata; class Lepidosauria; order Squamata; family Gekkonidae; genus Gekko; species Gekko japonicus. Next base: position 87,028 of record NW_015159784.1, read on the forward strand.
ATTTCAGGTCAAAAACAGTTATTAACAGTGTTTAATTAGAACATGTTGTATTCAAATACCCACAAGTTAAACTTCTGCTTTTCTAGGGAATGGAATCACCCTTTTAAAGGCTTCTGTGATTTCAAGTTGATTGGCTCTAATACCCTTTATTACAGGAGGAACGACCTGCACCAGCTTCGGTATACGAGATGGGGAAGCATGCAGTTGCCCAGCTTTCCCAGACATTTGTTCTTGCTAAGATTGGCTGTTGATGTTTTTATAGCCTGGATAAATCAGAGAATGACCATTTATCTGCTCTACTCTTATAGTCAAAGATAGAATAGGTGCTGTAATGTCTTAAAGGAAAGATGGCTTTTTAGCAAAAAGAAACCCCTAGAAAAATAAATTTATTCAGCTATTTTTGCTAATCGTTTTCAAACCTAAACACTATCAGAAAAAGGAATGTCAGAAACATTCAAAGAATGATGTCAAACTGATTATCTGACAAAAATGTAATTTAAGATTTTTAAGATCATTATAATATGCCCAGAATTTCAGAAGCTAAGAAATACCCCAAAAACTCATGAATTTGATTAAACAATTTAAGATTAATAAACAATTTGGACCAGAGAGTCTATTGGGAGAATATTACAAGATAATGATGGCTCTCTTAATACGGTGTTTAGAGGGCCTTTTAAATAACTGTTTGCCAGATCATGTTATATTGGATACTAGCCTGATACCCGTGCTTCGCTACGGTATTTAAGTTCCGTAAATCCAGTTATAATACCGATGATGTGAAGTTTGAAATGTGACATTTGTTATAGGAATTCTAGTGGAGAAGATTGTAGTGTAAAAAATGAAGTGAGACATGTGTACTTTCCCCCCCTCTACAGAAGGACCTCTCTGTAGACCACATTAGTGGTTCTGCCCTCAGGTGCTAGGATCACCAGGCTGCTTGATGAGCTCGCTCTGGAGCAGGCCACATAGAACTGTCCATTTAAGAAGCAGTCATCTGTTAAGTCAATTCCTGCCACCTTCCATGAAAGTGATGGCCTCTCTACTTGTGTTCCTGGATTGTTTTGCTCATATGGTGTTGTTCTGAGCACCTCAGGGTGATCTTGCTGGTACTTGACCTGCGCAGCTCAGTGCCTCGCGGGAGTACTATGTGCAAATGTCTTTGTGACATTCCTGCCTCCTCCTGGCAGCTGCCTGTCCAGTGTAGGAGGGGGGGAGGAATATTAGAAGCCACTGTGGAGGTGGGGCTGTCAGGATCACTAAGGTGTTACTGCTGGGGCGGGCTCCCTCATGGCTTTAAGCACCCTGCGACCACTGCTGCACCTGACAGACAACCACCTGTTAGATGTAGGAGGTGCGGGGGAGTGTGTTGGAAGCCATCAGAGAGGCTGGGTCAGCAGCAGGGCTAAGACAATTCTGCTGAGCAAACCTCCCCGGCAGCTGTAAGCATCCCACCTCCTCTCCTACACCTGACAGCCAGCTGCCTGTAGGAGGGGGAGGGGAGGAGTATTAGAAGCTACTGTGGAGGCAGGGCCAGCAGGATCACTAAGGTGTTACTGCTGGGGTGGGCTCCCTCGGGGCTTTACACACCCTGCAACCACTGCTGCACCTGACAGACAACCGCCTGTTAGGTATAGGAGGTGGGGGGAGTGTGTTGGAATCCATGAGAGAGGCTGGGCCAGCACCATTACTGCACCTCACAGGTGGTTGTTGGCCGTTCCTGATTTCCTCAACTGTCATGAGCTGTCTGCAGTCTCCTGTAACTGTTGGGTTTTTTTTTACCTCAGAACACTGAGCTTTGCAGCTGACCAGTCAGAGAGTGGGGGGTGCAGGGAGCCTAGGAATCAATGAGAGGAGCACATTTTACCCCTTTTGACTCCCTTAGGGGTCGAATTTCTAAAAATCCCTTCTTAGTGAGCACCTACATCATGGTAGGAGTGCTCTCCCCAAATTTGGTGTTTCTAGGTCCAGCGGTTTGGCCTGGGTGTTTATTTTATGGTGAGGAGACTTTCTTTTATATGTATAGATGTGGAATGAAGCTAGAATTACTTTAATTCACCAAGAAAGTAATGATCTAGGTTCTGTTGCTTCCTATAGGTCTAAATCATGCTGAAAATTGATTATAAGTCTTTTTCATCAATACTTGTAAAAATATTAAATTCTATAATGTCTAAATACACACATTTGGACCAGACTGGATTTGTAAAAGGAAGAGCCTTAACCAACAAAACTAGGTGTGCAGTAACTGTAAAGATATATGCTGTGATAGATAAAAAAGAAACACTGCTGGTTTGTCTTCTTCCTAAAAAGGCTTTTAATTGTTTTGAGTGGCAATTTATTTTTCAAACCTTAAAAGGCCCAAAGCCAAAACTCAATGGAAAAGACAATAATGCTAGGAAAAGCTGAAGGCAGTAGGGAAAAAAGGAAGACCCAACATAAGATGGATTGACTCAATAAAGGAAGACCTGAACAAGGCTGTTAACAGGAGGACATTTTGGAAGACATTAATTCATATGGTCACCATAAGTCAAAAGCGACTTGACGGCACTTAACACACACACAAGAGCAAAATATATTAGGCAATTTTTAACAACAAATCAATAATATATTGTTAACCAAGACCAGTACTGTAAATGAATGTTCACTTATCTAAAGCATTTGTATTAACCTGTGGCACATGCCAAGGATGTCCACTGTCAGCAATTTTATTTGTCATACATATAGAACAGCTGGCATGGACTTCCGGATTGTGGATTGGCGATGGCGGTCACTCTCCCCAGCCGTGGCTTCTGTCCCGTGTGACCGCAGCCAATGCTAGGAAAAGCTGAGGGCAGTAGGAAAAAAAGGAAGACCCAACATAAGATGGATTGACTCAATAAAGGAAGACCTGAACATGGCTGTTAACAGGAGGGCATTTTGGAAGACATTAATTCATATGGTCACCATAAGTCAGAAGCGACTTGACGGCACTTAACACACACACAAGAGCAAAATATATTAGGCCATTTTTAACAACAATTCAAACAATATATTGTTAACCAAGACCAGTACTGTAAATGAATGTTCACTTATCTAAAGCATTTGTATTAACCTGTGGCACATGCCAAGGATGTCCACTGTCAGCAATTTTATTTGTCATACATATAGAACAGCTGGCATGGACTTCCGGATTGTGGATTGGCGATGGCGGTCACTCTCCCCAGCCTGTGGGGAGGCGACTAGCACACCAGCGGCACGGAGGGGTGCTACCTCAAGTGGCACCCCCACGGAGCCCCTGTGATGGGCTCCAGGCCAGGAGGCTTTTGAGGGTTAGCCTCTTCGATGGCTTGACGCCAGAGAATAGAGGCTTCCCTCTGCCCTGATGGTCCTACCGCTGAGTGACCTTTGGGTACAAGCTAATTCGACCGGGACAAGCGCAGGAGATCGAACGGAATAACGAATGAGAGAGTGAGGTATGAAATAAGACCAACAATGAACGTGAGTTCGAAGTAAACAGACTATTTTGATAAAACGGAGTACCCCCCCGTGGGAAAAGCAGAGCGCAAGGAGGGATGCCTCTTAAGCGCATGGACAGATTAATGCAACGAAGGGGGTAGGGGGGAATAAACAGTGGAATTATTCTGAGAGACTTACTTGAGTTCCGATAGTGAAACAATGAGTCTTTTGAGCCCTGGCAAAGTGGTTTGAAAGTGTAAACAAAGAGGAACATGGCGGCTTCCTGAGGAACGTTTAAACCGAAACCAGGCAGCCAGAGTCCAAGACCAGAAGAGGGAGCAGACGTCATGAAGTTGTTAGCGGTATTGGAACAACTCGGTGGAATTAACCAGCAACTGGCCACACTAAACCAAAACTTCACATCACAGCAGCATCAGCTGGCAGAAACGGAAAAGAAAGTGGAGCATGTAACTGAGAAATTTATAGAGAGGGACACCGCAAACAAGAAAATGAAGAAAAGAGTGACGGATGTGGAAACAACACAAAAACTTCAGAAAACCCATTTGTTACAGCTCCAAATGGAAAAAGCTAATATGATTCTCAGATTTCAGGGAGTGCCTGAAACTGAAAAAGAAGATCTGAAGAAGGCTCTGGGTGAGATTATTGCTCCAGTAACAGGCTTATCAGCAGATGATATAGTAAAAGACATGGAGGCTGCCTATC
>NW_015159784.1:91502-108237 GCF_001447785.1 Gekko japonicus
ATATTAAAGGCAACTTTGGCAAATCCATTGAAATGTGGGAATATAATCATTAAGACTTTAAAAGATATCCCATTTGAAATACGTCAAAAGAGGGAAAGCTACAAGGATCTAATCTCTTTTCTTCAAACTAATGGAATTCAGTACCGGTGGGCGATTCCTGAAGATGTCATCTTTAAAATCAATGATAAAAAAGAGAAGATTGACTCCCTCTTTAAAGCTAAGGAATTTTTGAGACGTCAGCTAGGGCCGAAGAACTTAAAGATGAAGAAACCAAGTGACTCTGCTACTTCTGGAACGGACGAGGACTCTGTGGGTGAAGCGGGAGCGGGAGCAGCGAAAACTGTATATGACTTTAGAGATAGAAAACCGAAGTAAGGGCAGAAGGACTCTATAAATCGCTCTATGAAGTAAAGAAGACGCTCAATAAGTACTCTCACAAAAACTAATTTACTAATATAGAAGCTGTGTAAAACAAGAATATCACAAGTATATTGTTTTACTAACACTTATAGGACTTACATTTAGATTAACATGGAAATGATCTCCTACTCTTGGGTTTTTAATTAGTGTGGGTATCTTTACTTTATCCCTAGTTGTAGTCCCCTCCCTGTATTTTTCATTGTAGTTTATAGTCTTATGAAAAATAATAAAAATACCCCCTTGGGGGTTTCAAAAAAAAAGAACAGCTGGCAGGCATGATTACAGAGAATCAGCAGATTAAAGTGGTATTAATAAGAGATAAAGAATATAAGATTAGTTTATATGTAGATGATGTAATGTTAGCAGTAATTGATCCTTTAAATTATTGTTGTAATGAATATGGTTTGGTCTCAGGATATTGTTTGAATAAGTCTAAACTTGAAATACTGACACTAAATATGAATCAATATATTAAAAAAATCAGATTCTTAAATCTACACGACTAAAATGTGCAAATACCTCAATCCAGTGCTTTGGTATATGAATACCTTCAATTCCAACAGGTTTGCTTTAAAATAAGAGAACAAAATTCAAGTCCAGTGGCACCTTTGAGTTTTATTCAAGGTATAAGCTTCCGTGCGCACGCACACTTCTTCAGATACACTGAAATGTACGTTACCAGTCCATACATTTAGGCAGAGGGTGAGCAGCAAATTAGTATAAGTATAATAAAGGTCATTTAACAGATGTGAGGACCAAACTGAAATAACAAGCTTTGTTTATATGGTCACCATTTGTTTGGGCTTAATTCAGGGGGGGAAATAGTGAAGGAAAATGTATATCAAAATTGGAGATTGATGTGCAAATGTACCCTTCTTAATAGTGGAATGCTGAGAGTAATTAACTGAGACCCTGTTGTTATACTCAATCTGTCTTCTCTTAAGCATGAAGAAATAAAATAAGTTCATGACTTTAAAATAAGTTTGTAAGAGTTTTTTTTAACCCCCCCCCTCGAAGTATACATGGAGTGATTTGCAGCTGTGTTGGCTAGGAAAAATAGTTCGATTTAAAATGATGTTGCTTCAAAAATATTATTTGTATTTGAAAATGTCCCAATAAATATTCCAATTTAAATCTCTAAACACATGGCAAAAGGATATACCCTGATGGGATGCAAACTGGTGGTAAATGACCAGGAGAGGGATCTTGGAGTCATGGTAGATAACTCACTGAGGATGTCGCAGTGTGCAACTGCAATAAAAGAGGCAAATGCTATGCTAGGGATTATTAGGAAGGGGACTGAAAACAAAACAGCCAGTATCATAATGCCCGTATATAAATTGATGGTGCGGCCTCATTCGGAATACTGTGTGCAGTTCTGGTCACCACTCCTCAAAGAAGATATTATAGCATTGGAAAAGGTGCAAAAAAAGGCAACTATAATTATTAAGGGGATGGAATACTTTCCCTATGAAGAAAGTTTAAAAAGGTTACAGCTCTTTAGCCTCGAGTAACGACAACTGAGTGGTGACATGATAGAGCTTTACAAAATTACGCATGGGATTCTCCCAATACAAGAACTTGTGGGCACTCAATGAAATTAATGAGCAGTATGCTTAGAACAGATAAAAGGAAGTACTTCTTCAACCAAAGAGTAATTAACACATGGAATTCGCTGCCACAGGAAGTGGTGGCAGCTATAAACATAGACAGCTTCAAGAGGGGATTGGATAAACATATGGAGCAGAGGTTTATCAGTGGCTCTTAGCCACAAAGTATAGATGGAACACTATTTCTGGGGCATATTCAAGTGGGTAGCCGTGTTGGTCGAGTCCAATGGTATCTTTAAGACCAACAAAGTTTTATGCAAGGGGCAGTGATGCTTAGTATTCTTGGTGCTTGGGGGGCGACAGTGGGAAGGCTTGTGGAGTTCTGATCCCACTGGTGGACCTCCTGATGGCACCTGGTTTTTGGCCACTGTGTGACACAGAGCGTTGGATTGGCTGGGCCATTGGCCTGATCCAACATGACTTCTCTTATGTTCTTATGACAAAATAGATAGGATCTAATTTAAAAATCTGGAATAGCCATATCCACCTTACCCAAAAAAAATAAGATGAATTTGATTTGATGGCTGGTTTTAGAGAAAGAAATATCAATATCAAAGATTCATTTTAGACATTACATTAATCCAATACAAAGCAGAAGGGAAGTTTTTAGCCAATATAACAGCTTTTGAACATATATTATGTCAGACACAAGAAATGATAGAACTGTTAACAAGAATATATAAGTGCTTAATGACACAAATTCCTATAACAAACTAATTTTCTTTAGAAACTGGGAGAAACAGTTCCTTTGTACAATTTCTGAGCAGAAACAGAAAACATTTACAAGAGGTCCTGTTAAAACAATAAGTATTACCTTAATAGATATTTGAATAACTTTTATTTATGATACTATACCCCTCAGAAATTGATTCATATTTATGAGGAAGTATAAATGATGGAGGATGTGGATATAGCATAGTATAGTCTGATCTTGTCAGATCCTGGAAGCTAAACTGTGTTAGTACTTGGACTGGAGATCACCAAGGAAGACGTTGCAGAGGAAGGCCATAGCAAACGACCTCTGCTTAATCACTTGTCTTGAAAACCATACTGGGTAGCCATAAGTTAACTTTGTTCCCAAGTCCATATTGTTACATTTAGTATATGATGTAGTTCCTGCAACAAACAGAAATATGATTCATAATGTACTAAATGCAGCAAAGCTGTTAATAGTAAAAAATTGGAAGAGTGCTGAATTGATAAACATTATTGTGGATTCAAAAAAGTATGGTATCTGGTGAAGACGTCTAGATCAACATAATTAGTCCATGTTATAAGGACTGGGAGACAAAAGCAACCTTTTTCTTTAAAAGATGGCAGACATTCTTAGATTTCTGGTATCAAAAACTTGTCTTAGTTATTGACATTTTTAACTGCTCTTCTTTGATTTAGTACATAATAAATAGGTGTAGATGTAATACATGATATTTATATGTTTGTATGTGATACGTTGTATATGAAATTATTGTATTGTGTTATTTTTTCAGATTGCAAAGTCGATTTATCATTCTTGATAGATGGGAGCTGGAGTATTGGGAAACGCCGCTTTCAGATCCAAAAACAATTCCTCAAAGACGTAGCTCAAGCCCTGGATGTTGGTATAGCTGGTCCTCTCATGGGCATCATTCAATATGGGTAAGAAATGTATATATTATCAAACCATATACACTGTATAATAACTGTTTCCCTAACTATACGTAGCTGCGATGCAAGAATTTTCTAGATACATTTTACGTCCATGTTTTTAAAATGTCAGTAGAACTGAATCTTGTGAAGTAACATAGATAAGGGAGGTACAGTATTAAAATTATAGGATTCCCAGTCTATTAATCCTGTCTTTCAGTCTTTCAGAACCTCACCACAAAAGTCTTTCAGAACCTCACCACAAATTTGAGTACCATGGTCTAAGATCCAGCATTTTACTTCTTAAGCAAAGATTTGTTTCCTGATTGTGATATAACGAAGATATAAGTATAACAAATAATTTTTTCTCCCTCTCCCAAAATACTAGATCTCAAGGGATCCACAGAAGCTGCTGGACAGTAGGTCCAGGACGAACTAAAAGAAATACTACTTTACCCAGAGAGTGATTAAAATGTGGAATTTGCTGCCAGAGGATGTAATGATGGCCACAGGAATAAACATCTTTAAAAGGGGACTAGATAGATTCATGGAGGATGTCTATCAGTGGCTGCTAGCCATAGTGATTGAGGGGAATGTCCATATTCAGAGGCACTAATCCTCCAAATCCCAGAGACAACATCAAGGAAAGGCCTCAGCCTCTATTAGGAATGGGCACAAACCAGGAAAATGCAGTTTGGTTTGTGGTTCACAGCATTCCCAGTTCGCGCACCACAAACCGTCATGAACTTTTAGCTGCCATACAAACCGGTTGGGCTTATGATATGGTAGAATGGCCTCCTAGTATGCCCTCCAAGTTTAGTGAAGATTGGGTTTACCTGGTCTGAGTTATGGGCCCCCTTCTAAAGAAGGTGCCCGCAGGAAACTGCTTCCTGGGGAAATGACCACCTGTCATTTCCCCAGAAAACACTTTCCTAGAGGCACCTTCTTTGGAGACTGGAACTCAGACCCTGTAAATCCAATCCTCACCAAACTTGGAGGATGGGTAAAGGAGAGGCATCTAGAGATCCTCCGTGAGTTTGGTGTCTCTAGCTTGCACAGGATCCATTCTATACACTCCTGAACCTGTCATTTTCCCCAGGTGCAGGTTCAGGAGTTTATAGAATGGATCCTGTGCAAGCTAGAGTCATCAGTCATAGAGGACCTTCCCTGGATTCTCCTCTACATGCTCTCCAAGTTCCAGCCCCCCTATTGCTTTGAAGTTTTGTAAACATTTAGAGTGAGTGGGGACAGTCTGTCTGGAAATGTATCCGTTCTCAAACCACCACAAACTGCTGGAAAGTTCGTGCCAATTGACCTGCCACAAACCTCCCTTCATGAACCATGAACCAACCAGAATTCATCATGGACTTCAGTTCATAAGCTGGTTCATGTCCATCCCTAGCCTCTATACCCTGTTGCTGGCTGTCCAGAGGAACCGGTTGGCCTCTTTGTGAGACAGGATGCTGGACTAGATGGACTACTGGGTCTGATCCGCCAAAGACAATAGGGAACCCTTAGTGGTGGGTGTTGTTGTGGCTATACTGGGTCTGATCCAGCAGGGCTCTTCCTATGTTCTTATGTTCTTTGTATAATTGATTGATTGGATCCTTTCCAATCTGGTGTTAGGCCTTGTTATGGTACTGAAACAGCTATGGTCCCTCTGGTGGATGACCTGCACTGGTAGATGAACGGAGGGATTGTGACTGTTATTTCTCCTGAATTTCTGAGCACCTTTTTATATCATCAATCATTGATATTTCTGGACTGCCTTTCTGGGCTGGAACTGGAAGGCATCATTTTGTGGGTGTTCTGGTCCTACCTGAGGGTAGGTTTCAGAAAGTAGTGCAGGGGGATGGCTGCTAATACCCTTTGGCCTGTGGAGTCCCACAAAGCTCCATCTTTTCTCCTATGCTTTCCAACATCTACATGAAACTGATGGATGAGATCATCTGGAAATTTGGGCTTGGTTGTCACCAGTTTGTAGATGACACTCAGCTCTATTTTCCACTTCCTGCCAATCCCAGGGAAGCTGTAGAAACCCTGAACCAGTAAATGGAGACAGTTTTGGAATGGATGCAGGCTAATAAAATGAAGCTTAATCCTGGCAAGATGGAAGTGTTACTGGTGAACACAAGGTCTGACCTGGAACTTAAGTTGTCACCTGATCTAGATGGAGTTGCACTCCCCTTGAAAGAATAGATCTGTAGACTGAGGGTGCTCTTGGACTCAGGCCTACTGCTAGATAAGCAGGTGGTAGCTGTGGCCAGGAGTTCATTTTACCAGCTTCAATTGGTTAGCCAGGTGCAACCTTTTTTGGGTGGGAAAGATCTGGCCACAGTGGTGCATGCCCTGGTTGCCCCTACTTTAGTTCACTGCAATGTGGTCTACATAGGACTGCCCTTGAGAAGTGTTGAAAACTGAATGCTGCAGTCAGGATGTTGACTGGAGTGGGTTGTAGGGACCATACTACTCCAGTCTTTGCCCATCTACACTTCAGAGTCCCTGCTTCAGGTGCCTGCCTTCTGACATTAAGCAGGTGGCCATGTGGGAGACAGCCTTCTCTGTTGCGACACCAAAACTCTGGAACTCCTTCCCCAAAGACACTCACCTGTCCCCTTCTCTTGTTGTCTTCCATCAGTGGGTGAAGACTTTTTTGTTTCACCTGATGTTCCCTCAGTGATCCCTCCCTCCTGCCTTATGTTTTAATCATCATTTTTATGTATGTGTATTTTAACTTGGTTTCGATTGTTTTGATGATGTGTTTTTGTTTGGTTTTAATGGTTTTTAAGATTTAGGTTTGAAGATGTGGTTTTATATTAATCTGGTAGATGCCTTGGGGGCCCTGATAAGGGAGGAAGGTGGGTTGTATATTTTGCAAATAAATAAGCAAAATATTTTACTTCATCATCTACACCAAGATTATACACTTGTCAGGAATGCTCTAGGCTGATCCTGCATTGAGGGGGTTGGACTAGATGGCCTGTATGGCCCCTTCCAATCTGAGATTCTATGATTCTATGCTTTCATTACTCTTATCACATTCAGGTAACACAGGCACAAATACCTTGCCTGAATAGTTAGAATATGAACCTCAGACCATACTGACAAGGAAAACCAGAGGACCAAACTACATGAGACACTGGAGATCTGTGTCGGATCTCTCATTTCTTTTAACAGCAGCTGTGATAGGAAAGGGCAAACTGGATCAAGGCCATAGTGCTGAGTTGTATGAGAGTAACTCATTCCCACACACCGTTTCCCCAAAGCTACTGTTCATTGATCAGGAAAATACAAGTACCTGTAAGTTTTTTCATATTAAGGCAACAGTTTTAGGTGTGGAACGAACTTGCCTTCCAGCATCATGGCTCCAGTGCAGTTTGACTCTGCCACCTACCCCAGCAACTATTAAAAGAAATATGAAGATACAAGAGATCCCATCATATGTCTTTACTACCTTACCTAGTTTGTGGCTGAATTCTTTCATTTTACTTTGGGAGTGAGGATATCTTTAAGGGGTTACACTCCCCTTAAAGTCAGTTTCAGAGCTTGGAAGTGCTGCTGATACAGCAGATACCTTAGAAAACCAGGTGGCTGCGGTGGTTGGGAGTGCCTTCACTTTTGCCCAGCTTCAGCCGTGCCTGTTCCTAGTTCGGTCACATCTAGTCACAATGATCCATGCCTTAGTTACATCTAGACTGGGCTACTGCGACATGCTCTACTTGGGGCTGTCTTGAATAGTGTCTGGAAGTTGCAGGTAGTGCAGAATGCTGCAGCTAGACTGCTGGCTGGGGCCAACTATCGGGAGCATGTGACTCCAATATTACAGCAATCATACCAGTTACCAATTTGCTCCTGAGCCCAATTCAAGGTGTTGGTTTTGCCCTTTTAAGGCCCACATGGCTTGAGACCAGGGTATCGGAATAACGGTCTTCTTCCATATGCTCCTACCTAGAAATTACGGACACAGGGAGAGGCTATCTTGACTCTCCCATCAGTTAAACAGTGCCTTTTTGGTTGCAGCCCCATAATTATAAAACTGTCTCCCAAGAGAGGTGTACCTGGCCACCACACTCTCAATCTTTAGGAGGCATCTGAAGAGGATTTTATTCAGGATAGCATTCGATTAGTTTCATGGCCCTTAATGTATTTTTATGTTTTATGTTCTATTTACATTGCAAACTACCTGGAATTCCATAAGGTAGCAAAGGTGGCTAATAAATGTTTTTTAAAAAATAAGACAATATACAGTTGTGCAAATAATTAATGTAATTATCTGGTGTTATTCATTATTCCAGAGATCATTTGTGCAATTGGGGTAAAAATAAGACAATAATTGCAAATAATTTATGTAATTATCTGGTGTTATTCATTATTCCAGAGATCATTTGTGCAATTGGGGTGTCCGTGCATGGGGGGGGGTTAATATCAGTTTCAGTGGAGCCCTCTTTCATTCTTAGCTATATGAACACTGCACATATCAGCAGGTACATGAAATAAGAGACTCACATATGCCATGCATCTAGCCATCCTTTTTCTAACAGGATATATATATGGCATCCTATTATCAGTAATGACCAACACAGTGCCATACAGCCCATTTACAGCTGGAGAAAGGAAAGGGCTCAACTGGCCCCTATGTCTGCCCATTCTCACATGCACAAATGTGCCTTTGGTGGGCCCAGTGTGTGGGGGGGTAATACATGTACACACCAAGGTGGATTCTGCTATTAATGTCATAGTCTTAAATCTACAGTTTGTATAACATAGCCTTTACATGTCTTTTCCTGGAGATAATACAAGGGAAATTTCTCTACATAAGACTATGTTTTGTTTGAATATAGTGATGACCCATCTACTGAATTTAATTTGAAGACCTATTCAAATTCTAAGGATTTGAAAAACGCTATTGAGAAAATATTACAGAAAGGAGGATTATCCAATGTCGGTATGTAACTTGAATGATATATATTCACAGCTAATCAGCTTAGGAATCAGAAGACCAGCCACAGTGGTATGCTAGATATTCTAGACAGATTCAGGTCAAGACCTCTCTCAAGTTACTTTCACCTATTTCTGAGTGCCCTCCCCCCCAAGTGGAAAATATTATTTCGAGAAATTCATGAACTAGCATGTGAAAGAGTAAAAAAATGTTTTATATTCATTTTACAGCATAAATACACCCACAGTGGGCTATCACACAAAGTCGGACTCTGTGTGGGGTTGCAAAAAAAAACTTCAATGCCAAATACCTTAATTCTATGCAAGAAAATAACAGGGTTCTCATGGAACAATCCATCCCATCTTTCATCTTCTTTGTTAGAGGTTAAAGAGTCATTCATCTCAATCCAGCAAGGATGATTACATGCCAAGGCAAAGCCCTTGAAGGATTTGGGACTGCATAGAGACGCTCTATGTAAAGGCATTTGGATGTGAGGAAACATTAGCATTTGGAAGTGACTGCATTTTGACTGCATGGCTTTTGTGGTGGCTCACATTTCCATAGAGACTGCAATATGAATGGAAGCATACATCCCCAAGCATTGTCTCACACTATGTGCACAATAATGTGTGCATGTACAGTTTGGCCATTAATATTTTTCATCCTGATACAATTTTTGTTCCTGTCTGTGGTACTGAGTATATAATAGGATTATGTGATTAACAAAGACCTAATGTTTGGAGGAGTAGCTATCTGCCTCTGGTGGAGTCTGGTAAGAACCAGGAGATCTGGTAAGATATGTCCTGGAGTTATTGAAGTTACTGACTCTGGGCCTGAACCGCATAATACATAAAATAAACACCCTTCTGAAGAAGCCAAGGGGGCATCTGGAAGACATCTCTTAATTCCATTACACCTCTGTCTTCCATTGTACAGTTCCTGCCATTTCTCACAGTATCCAGTATTATATAAAATATATTAATAGCAAGCAGCGTCTTGGGATGGCACATATGTCTCTTCTACCAAGTAAATTAGTACAACTGGACTTTGTGGGTTTTTTTCCCCCTTTTCATTTCCTTCACAGGGAGAGCACTTTCCTTTGTCAACAAGAACTTCTTTGATGATTCCAATGGGAACAGAGGTGGTGCACCCAACGTGGCCATAGTGATGGTGGATGGATGGCCCACGGATAAGGTGGAAGAGGCCTCAAGGCTGGCAAGGGAATCTGGCATTAACATTTTCTTTGTCACCATTGAAGGACCAGATGAAAATGAAAAGCAGAATGTTATTGAACCAAATTTTGTGGACAAGGTAATAGGGATTGGGGTACATCAGATCAGAGACAATACATAGGCTTTAGTACTGTGAATGAATTCACTTTGAACAACAGTTCACCTTTTGGGGAGGCTCAATATAGAAGTGGGACATCTTTGTCCAATATATGTGGAAGGCTGACTGGCGACTGCTCTGGCTTGTAGCTGAGGTTTGCTGGGTGGAATACAAGTGTGAAAAGTCCAAGAGAAGTAGCTAGGAGAGAGCAATCAAGTTACTTCAAAACCTACATCAAGGTGCATAGTGTTAAGACATGTTTACCGAACTCTGTGTGCTGTTCCCTACAGTTTTTCTCCAAAATACTTGAAAATTCTGGATGCGCTTCAGTTAGAACTCATTCTCAGAAGCAATATGGTTTAGAAACTGGTTATCCATTACAGAATGGCTATTCAACTGAGTGACGTCAGCATGCAGCTGTGGCTAGAAGCCTGGCAAATGAGCCCATGTAAAAGAAGCAGAGTGGATTTTGGGCACTGTCCTTCAAAAAACAACCCCCACCCGGACACTCTTTCCTGTTAATTTCGTACTTTCTGCTCTCTCTCTGCCATGAAGCACATTTCACAGGAGCTTCAAAGGCCCTTAATACCTTCAGCTGGGAAGTCTCCAGGCTGAATCTGACTTAAAAATCTTGATTCTATTTAGGTTTTCAAAAGGCCAGAGCCACAGTGAACAACTGTGCACCCGCCAGATTGGAAATGCAGTTAGACAAGGAACACCCATATTCAGCGATCAATGGTTATCCTGATCTTAGAATGTGGAACAATTTACAAAGAAATAAGATCAGAAAGATATGTAATTAATCTTGAATGTATGTACACAATAGGGCCCATTCAAATGATATTTTTGCAGCATGAACACTGCTCTAGTGAAACGCATGGATACACATCACCACTTCCCAGTCATAGATGGTGCTGGCTTGCAAAGTAACCATGTTTAGTAACCATGTTTTTCCGCCTGGCCATGTGGTTCCTTTTTCATATGTTAGTGAAGAGTCTTAGGAGTGGACCTTACAATATGCCAAATAGTAGCTTTTCACATGAAGTTGTTATATACTGCGTCAGACCAATGGACCAACACTGTCTTCATATTGAGCAGTAACTCTCCATGATCTCCACTCTGCCTTCTTTCCTGTTTCCTTAAATCCTTTCTTAAACTGGGTGGGCCAGGAACCTTTTGCGCAGAAAGCATGTGTGCTGCCGTTCAGCTATTAGTCCTTACTACTGTACACATTTCTCAGGGAAACAATCACAACACATTCATAAATTATAACGCAAATGTTCTGCTTTTTTCCCATCTCTTTTCCAGGCTGTGTGTAGAACCAATGGCTACTATTCAATCAATGTTCCCAGTTGGTTCAGTCTGCATAAAATAGTGCAGCCTTTAGTGAAAAGAGTCTGTGACTCCGATCGCCTTGCGTGTAGCAAAACCTGCCTAAATTCAGCAGACATTGGGTTTATCATTGATGGGTCCAGCAGTGTGGGCACTGGCAACTTCCGCACGATCCTCCAGTTTGTAGCCAACATAAGCAAAGAATTTGAGATTTCTGATACAGATACACGCATTGGCGCAGTGCAGTACACATATGAGCAGAGGCTGGAGTTCAGCTTTGATAAGTACCACACTAAACAAGATGTCCTGAATGCCATCAAAAGAATCAATTATTGGAGCGGTGGGACCAGCACTGGAGCAGCCATCAACTATGCCTTTGAACAGCTCTTCAGCAAGTCCAAACCTAACAAAAGGAAGATAATGATCCTGATTACAGATGGCAGATCTTATGATGATGTCCGGGGGCCAGCAACAGCTGCTCACCACAATGGTAAATATTATATCTTATAAACACCCATTTGAATGGCTTCATGTGTACCAGTGTTGCGATGAAGTTATGGATCTAAAATATTGCTCTTAAATTATGCAAGCCTCTTCCTCAAGTGGAATTTTTGCAAAGGAAATAAATCATGAATTTAGCATACTCAGTTATGATTAACCCCCCCCCCCCATGTTGACACACAACTGCCAAACATTGGCAGAAGGGGAAGAGGCAGTGAGAATCTCAGAACATTAAATAAGCACACGACAGCAAGGAGATATGCTTTATTGTACTTTGTATGGTTTGGTGGAGAGCCAGTTTGGTGTAGTGGTTAAGTGCGTGGACTCTAATCTGGGAGAACCGGGTTTGATTCCCCACTCCTCCACTTGCACCTGCTGATGTGACCTTGGGTCAGTCGCAAGCTCTGGCACAGCTGTCCTTGAAAAAGAGCAGTTTGTGTCAGAGTTCTCTCAGCCCCACCCACCTCACAGGGTGTCTGTTGTGGGGAGGGGGAGGGAAAGGAGTTTGTAAGCCGCTCTGAGGCTCCAAGTGAAGGGCGGGGCATAAATCCAATCTCCTCCTCTTCTTTTTTTACTACAAAAAAGTTCTTGACTGGAAGGACTTTGTAACAAAATATTGTACCATTTTTGAAGGGGAAAAGTTGTGTATATCTGTCCATCCGCTCTGAGACTCCAAGTGAAGGGCAGGGTATAAATCCAATCTCCTCCTCCTCCTCCTCCTCCTC
This sequence comes from Gekko japonicus, assembly GCF_001447785.1. Lineage (NCBI taxonomy): Eukaryota > Metazoa > Chordata > Lepidosauria > Squamata > Gekkonidae > Gekko > Gekko japonicus. The sequence goes on from NW_015159784.1 coordinate 103,982, forward strand.
CTCCTCCTCTTCTTCTTCTTCTGCTGCTGCTGCTGCTGCACTGGAGCATCTGTTTTCTAGTGATACAGGAATGCTACCTGAAACATGCTCAGTCAAATGCACATGGCTTTGCTCAGCATTAACGACTGTAGGGAGGTGAGAGACTGTGGCTGCAGAGCACAGCATTTCACCTCCCAGAACAGAAGCTCTGGAGCAGATGCTGGAACTAGCACTGAATCATTGGGAAAAAGTAGATCACTCACAGCTTTTGTGCAGACAACAGTCGTCTTTCACTGTCATATACTATGAATATTTTAAAGATTAATTTAAATGTAATACTGTTTGGAACTAATGCACAGATTGATTACATGCTTCTGTTTTTCACTTCAGGAGTCATTGCCTATTCAATAGGAATTGCATGGGCTGCCCAAGATGAGCTAGAAGCAATTGCAACCGACCCTGATAGACAGCACTCATTCTTTGTGGATGAATTTGATAGCCTTTACAGATTTGTTCCGAGGATCATCCAGAATATTTGTACAGAGTTTAATTCACAGCCACGAAACTGAGCAGAACAGCATGTTCTATTGCATGCCATGTCCATTACTATCGCACAAGGTGATATAAAATGTTATCCGTGGACATAACCAGTTAAGACTGCCAATTTTAGTTCTGATCCCGATACGAGGCAATAAGGGTATACTGTAGACCAATGCATTTTCTCTTCTGTAGGTTTCAAATCTTATTTAATAGAAAGACATGTACAATCATTAGATTAATTCAGTTGACTCAAATCCAATGTTTGAAATTACACAGAGTGAAGGAAGAATAGTTCAAGTCTATATAACCCAGAAACGTGTGATTGAAATCTTGGCTGAGCCAGAGATTTTATGCATTAATAATGTTCTATTCCACTCTGGCGATAAAGAAGGAATCAAATGGCTAGCCTTCATGTGACTTTCAAATGCTTTACTTAGAAAAGCCTTTCCAACCATGAGAAATCTCACTTTATCCTGCCAGACTGGAAGGTCGAAAAAGTTAACATACAATATACACAGACAACAAAATGTGTAATTGCCAACATACTTTGGCTGGGGTACGGACCCTATCATACACATGTAACAGTACTCATACTTCAGGGGTTGCTGCTTCAGTGGTCCTCTGGGGGGGGAGCATGGGGGTTTCTGGTGGAAGGGAAGCTGAAAAGATCCCATACTCAAATTGGAGGTCACTCACAGAGCTCATGATCTTGTCTTTTAATCGTGATTCGTTGGCAGAAGTGGACAGGATGGAAGCAAGCAAAAAGCAACAACATATTAATAAGAATTGAAAGACATGTTGAATGCAGAATAAAAATAAGGGTCACAGTGCAACCTAGAAAACACTTCTCCCTTGGCTCCCCCCTCACTGTATATTAATTTATGCTACATCCCTGTATAGGTATAGTTGAAATATTTAAAGAGTAGCCCTGGGCAGGGGTCATTTCCTGCAGGAGCACACAGGAGTGGAGCTCTGGCAGTAAAGAGCCCAGGGAGCAGGCAACAAGTCCCGCCCCCTGCCCCTCAGTCCAAAACAGTCCAGTGGCACCTTTAAGACCAAGTTTTATTCAGGTAGAAGCTCTCCCTCCTCTGCGAGGACAGATCTGCACATTCCCCCCCCCCAATAGCTAGCAATCAAAAACAGTCCAGTGGAGCCTGAGTGGTGGGTGTTGCCTTCTGACACACTTCCGGTGATGTCAGGGGGTGTGGCGTATGCAAATGTTATGCTAATGAGTTATGCTAATGAGCTCCTGCACCTCTTTTTGTACGAAATGACCCCTGGCCCTGGGCAAAGAGATGTTGATTATTGAATTGAACATGATTGCTGCAATACATGCCAAGCCAATTCTGCCTACATCCCAGCAAGGAAATGATAGTGAAAACATATGGTTCCTTCTTTCTTGCCTTCACAAAGAACAGCAGCTTCCTGCACCCAAAAGGACCATGGGAAGTGATCCATAAAAGGCAGGCAACTTTGACCCCTCTCCAGATTTAAAAATCAAGCTGTAGGTAGCAGCGGCAGTTTTTTTAAAAATCATGTGAACTGACTATACAGTTGTGCCTGAAATGCTTTGCAAACCTAACACAGAAGGTGCAACAACAGTACTTTATTTATTCTGTAGCCCATCAACCAGAAGTTTATTTATGGTATCAGAATCTAACTAAGGAAAGGCCTATATGTTTTTCAGAGTCATCACACACAGAATGCAGCACACCACCAAGATGGATGAGAATGATGCTGTCTTCAGACTGAATCTAACCATAATAAGCATTTATTTATTATTTAATAAGCATTTAACTCAGACATGGAAATATGTTTAGCCAGCCTATTTGTCCCACAACACCACACACAGACACAGAATGGGACCTTTTCCATAGTCTAAGGCAAGTGACTGCCTCATATACCTAGAAAAAACCACCCCGAAATAGTGAAGCAGCTTACGTGCCACGTTATCAGAAAATAAGTGCAGTGAGAATTCCCCTTCACTCATATACAAAAACGCAGAGCTGTAGCCCCTTCATTGTCACAGCCACATGCCCACAGCAGCTTTTGGTAATATGGATAAGCAAGCTATGACATGCCAAAGAGAGCCAGTTGGGTGTAGTGGTTAAGTGCACAGACTCTAATCCGGGAGAACCAGGTTTAATTCCCCATGCTTCCACTTGCAGCTGCTGGATGACCTTGGGCAAACCATAGTTCTGGCACAGCTGTTCTTGAAAGAGCTCTCTCAGCCCCACCTACCTCACAGGGTGTCTGTTGTAGGGAGGGGAAGGGGAAGGAGTTTGTAAGCCCCTCTGGGACTCCGAGTGAAGGGCGGGATATTAATCCAATCTCTTCTTCTTCTTCTAAATGAACTGCTTCTATAAACATGTGAAAATGAGGGTATTTTGAATTACTTTTTAAAGGACTTTTTCAGGTTTGCTTTGAATCTTTATTCATATACTGGTATTATTCCTAAAATGACTAAGTGATAGTAAATTCCTTTGTTTCTTAAAACAAGAAAAATTTCAGTCTCAGATTATAGAGGGAACTACTTGGCAAAACACATCTGTTACTGAAAATGGTAACCATGTTGACTCCCCTGACCATAATATGTAATGCAGCTTACCCTGTATATGCCAGAGGCATAATGCTGCAGCTTCTCCAAATTACCTGCCTACCATTTTTCTTCTCATCTTGACACAAAGAGTACTCCATCCTTCTGTGTTATACCTCTGAGGATGCCAGTCACAGCTACTGGCGAAATGTCAGGTTCTACAATGCCAAGACCACGGCCACACAACCCAGAAAATCTACAGCAACTAACTTCTCCACATTGTTAACTGTTGCTGGGGACAGAGAAACTGTGATAACATTGGGACCCACAATAAATTTAATTATATGTAATGGAGGGGGAAGATGAAAACATGCTTTTAGGTATCAGTCTTGAGTTCCGTGTAACGTGTTGTCTACATCTGTCCACATTTTAAGCTAAAGCATGTTCTCTAGTCCTGATTTCCCTGTTTAAGTGGCTCACCTGCAACATTTTTCAGCATTAACATTTTTGCAGAGATTTTGTTGATAAAACATAATTTTGTAAATCTCCATTTCCAAAACATGACTTTGTAAATCTCCCGTTTTTACTTGTGTACGTGTATATTTGAAAGAAGGAAGCAGCACTCCTTTTCTAACATTGTAAGAGTATTTCATAATAAGCTGCAGTACCTTTTACAATAAAAGATAAGAGTACATATTAGGTCCACTTTGTTTCGTTTTTTCCTTCAAACATTTGTAAAACGAATGCGACAATTCTTTTTCCAATAGCATCCAAGGGGCTCCCTCTCTCTTCGGAACCAAAGACTGCACTGCAGACTCTTTCATCACGGGATATATGAGGAGGCTGTCAGTAGTGTCTACTGAATGACAGCAGCATCCAGGTGCTCAGTAAAAAGTCCCAACTGACAGTGATGGAGCTTCTCCATGCATGCAACATATGTATTCTAGCATCAAGCTTTGGCTCGCAGTCATTAGGCTTATTCGTCTAACTAGAAAAAAACAGCCAGGATTATTCTACCTTCTTTTACCATTGCAGCAATTTTTACTATTTAACACTGGGGCTAATGACTTTTTTTAAAAAAACCCTCATCTGCTTTTACAGTCTACATTCTAGTGATATTCTCAAGGCTGGTTTATTTGAAAGATTTAGATTCCACATTCTTCCATGTAAGCCTTCAAGGCGGCTTTAAAAAAAAAACTTG
>NW_015159784.1:108276-128203 GCF_001447785.1 Gekko japonicus
ACATACCAGAGTTATATCGATACAGAGGTATGTGGGGCTGCAGGTGCAGAACACACTTCCCCTGGAAGTACCTGCCCAACTTCAGAATGGAGCAAGAAACAGTGCTCAGTTCTGAGGGGGCAGGGCTGATCCTGTCCCACGTTTCCCTCACAGGCTTGACGGCAGTTAGAATGTCCACAGGTGGCGGGAGGTTCACAGGTTGATGAAACTGCCTCTTGCCAATGGCAGTCCTGGCCTTCATACTGAAACAAGAGCAAGCCCTCCAAGAAGTAATCACCTACCCACTAAATCAGAAGCAGAAAAGAAAAGGCCAGGAATTAGGGAGGGGGGTTATAGCTGCTCCACACTGCTCTTCTCACAGAAGCAGGCTTAATGGCAGAGTCCACAAGACTGAGCCCCAGCATCTTTTTTAATGCCAGAGTTTTACCCCTAAAGCAAATGGAGCTGCAAGTACTTTTGAACAGGTTTATTGCTATTTCGTTTATACACACAGCCCTTCTCACAGGTGGTTAAGCGAAAATTTCCTTTATCATTGAAAAACTCTTTGGGCATTACTGCTTCTGGCAGTATTGTTTCTTGATATGACTGGCACACTAGCCTGACATCTCTTCCAGAAATTAAATATGGTCTATTTTTAGGACTATGAGCTGGTTCACATGCATGATGGCAACATGAAGGCCTAATCTGCATGTACAAATGGGTCAGACGAACTTTCATATATCCTTGTATCAGCTCAACAGCCTCGCCAGCTTGCCAGTCATCAAGCACCCAAGGAAGTAATGTGATGTGTATATATGAACTAAGATTACACGTATCACTGTAGTTTAATTTATCTAAAGGAAAACACTTGGACACCACAAGTTGAAGATACTAAAGGTACTTCAAGTACATCCATGGGTAAAATGTGTGGTAGGGTTTGTAGGTTTGATGTGCACTAAAAAAAATGAAAAAGGAACAGTGGGAGAGGCTCTTCAGCAACCCCTCTCCTAACTATGTCAATTTATTTCTACAAAGAGTTTCTTTTAAAAGCCCTTTTGAACTTCATATACCCCCAGGCATAAAAAGAAAAACCACACAAGGCATAATGGCCATCATTAAAAAATGGAATCATCTGTACTGTATGTATTATTTGCCCATTTCTGAATAGCCTGGAATTTTCTAGTCTCCCCAGTAATGCCACAAAAGCCACACACAAGCAACAAAGTCATTCACAAGTCTGTAGAGCAGTGACACATAAAAGATTACAGCTATCTTCTTGACTTTTCATATGGTGTCCATAGACTTGATACACACATTTAGGGGAAGAAAAAGAACACAAAAGATGTTGAAAAATAGTATTTATTAGCACCCAATTTACATAAATACATAGTACAAAGGACATTTATTTGCTGCTGTCATATTTAGTAAAGCTGCTCTGTATAGTGTTACTTCAGGAAGGTCCATTTGATTTTACACAACATAGAATGCAGGAACTGTACACAGAAATCCCATTTTATTTTGCAAATGTCCAGTATTAACTGCCTTCATTACTACCTTGGCATTTCCTCTTTTAAACTATGTATTAACAAAAGATTATCTGTGTATACATAAGAACATTTTATTCATATTATCAAGCAAGCAAACAAGTTTACTCAAGATATTTCACAAACTATTTTGCTGTGGGTTGTTTTCAAAGGGGCCTGTTTTAGAAATTTAAAAATGATCACAAACATTTCTCTGTGGGTATTTTTTTCTGTTGAATCCCACCAAGATGAGAAGCTCTTTTAAGTTCTTCAAATATACATTCTTTAAATAATAATCTGATGCTAAATGATTGAGAATTAAGTGTTGGATTCTCAATAGTAGCAGATCAACTACTGTTCAGTGAAATTATGGGATGAAGAACCTTTTTGTGGCTGAAACTATGTCTAAAATGCCCCACCAACATTGGGTTGGATCCTGTGACTCTCTTCTCCTAAACAAGGAGTCTTTTCCCAGAGCAAGACTCCTCACTTACTGAAGTAAGTCTTTGGATTTAAATCACAGCTTTATTCATGGTAATGTGATGGAAACATCACAGTACTCATTCATACTTAACGCCCTCAAATGGCCAACTTATTCTGGTCAATCTTTAGTCAAGCCAATATGTCAAATGACACCGCTGGAAAGCATTTATGAACAATTATAGTTAAACATAACAAAGACTGAACACATTGATCAATAACCAAATTATTTCCATTAAATTCTCCTGCCCCTAAACATAAAAAGGCTGTCCTTATTTAATCCCCCCAAGCTTTTATTTAATTAAAAGGTTCTTTCCACTCACACTTAGCACAGGGGGTTTCTCCCAGCTGATGACTATATGAAAATTGATACCCACAAGAAACACACCAGCACAGCACATCTGGACCAGTGCACTTTTATATTTTCTAGAAAACCAGCTAGAGAACCAAACATGCTGCGGTGCACATACCCGTTCATGCATCATAGAATGACCAGGATATATCTCGCCTTGGCCTTAAATTAACCCAGTCTATATTAACACTCCATCATCTGATTCTATCACAATAGTCACATGCACAAGCATTCCTCCCAATAATCATGTTACATTTACAACAGTTATGTGATTCTAGATGTACCTAACAAAGGGGCTCTGGCTCACAAAAACTTATGCCCACAATAAAATTAGTTAGTCTTTAAGGTACCACAAGAATCTATTATTTTAGATGCAACCCTAAGGAATCAGTAGAAAAGAGCAAGAGACCAGTAGCACGGTAAAGACTAATGATATCTGAAGAAGTGAGCAGTGACTCACGAAAGCTCATACCCCGCCACATATTTTGTTAGTCTTTAAGGTGCTACTGGACCCTTGCTCTTTTCTACTGCTACAGACAGACTAACATGTCTACCCATCTTGATCTATCCCCTAAGGGATCAGTTGAACACTGACCTGAGAACACATCATTTAGAATGTATATAGACATATACCTAATTTCTATTTGGTTTGACAGTACATGGCAATAACCAGTTTGAAGTGGCTTCACCTTCCATTAAACTGCATCCATATCCTTTTAGAATGGAAACAGTTTCAAAATACAAGTGGTAAACAATAAAATGAGTTCCCTAAATTCAAAACTCTCCCCACAGGGTTTACAACACACTGGGGGGGAAAAGATCTAGGTTGTTTATAAATGTTTAAATGAAAGCACATAGGACAACAAATAGCTATCAGCACATAGCAAAATCCAAACTAGTTTATTAAAAACACTTCAGCACAGTGGGACATCAAAGTATCTGTGAGAGCTGACAAAGTTTTTACACCAAATACAATGGTGCTGGACTTTCTAAGCCATCCCTTGTGGCTTCCCAGTTAGTTAGCAAGATTATGTGGTCTTATGGGCATTATGAAGATGGAGTTAAAATAAAGTCTCTCGATGCAACTTCCTTTTCTCTATAACCAACCAGCAGATATTACTGTGAAGTATGATAGTTATTCTGTGCTCTTTTTCAGTTTTGCTCACAGGGCTTCAGAGTGCCACTGACTGCAGCATAAGAGATCCTTTCAGTTAATTTGGACTACTCAGTTACAAGACTTTACTTATTAATGTGTTTTATCTGGTTTCAAAACTGTCCTGTTCTAGAAAGGCATGGATGCAATGGCACTGAAACCCGTGTTTACCTAAACACCTGACTATGACAGGAAATGTTTTGGAAGGCACCCAGTCAGAAACCCAATCACATTCAAAATATTAATTCCTAGGACCAAAAAAAAAGTTCTTGAAAGTCTGACCAGTAGTCTTTATTTAATATCTTTGGTTGCTATTTATTAAGTTCTCCATGTAGGTAATGAGCATATTTGACTTGGCAAGAAGTTATTTCGCTTTCTTTAAATAATGACAACAAACCCAACTGTGCAACTCTTCTGTGCTTAGTACACTGGTGTCAGGGCATACATTTCTGCCAGACTTGGAGCAAGCCATGTGAGGGCCCCTACTTTCAAACCAAGTAACTACATGCAAAGAGGCAGGATTTATACTTCTAGGATCTAGCACAATTTTTATGTACCAAAGCCTAATGGACCTCTATCGCATGAGTCACAGAAAGAGGGAGAGCAGAAAGAAAACTTCTTCTGTCACACCACAGCATTCCTTTCAATCTGCTGATCCACTATAAGCAGGTCTAGCCAAGTTAACTGCAAATACTCAAGCCGATTTGCATTAACTCTGCAGCAGAAAACTGTTTTTGTCTACTGCCTCTTCTAGAGTCCTGTAAATAACTTTTTTCCCAGCATAACAAATTTAGAGTCCAATGGCACCTTTAAGACCAACAAAGGTTTATTCAAGGTATGAGCTTTCGTGTGAACACACACTTTATCAAATACTTTATCAAATATCAAATAAAAATACTTTATCAAAAAACACCCCTGGATCTACTTTACCTAGCATATCTAGCTCACAGCAGTTCGATATTCTTCATCATTGCCAAAGTTAAGCGGTCCAAACAGATGTGATATTGGGAGACATGCAATACCTTGCCAGCATATTTAAATCAGGTTAATAGTTGATGTGCAAGGCCCCAACTCAGACTGGAGCTGCGATGTAGAGGTAGAAAAGGTTAATCCTTCCGTATATCTTTGCAAATTACAGCTGACACTATTAGCCCCAAACAGAAAAAAAACATGGTAGAATAACTGTCTTTTCTACTTTCTACTGCTAACAATACCATGGGGAGGTCAATTAACAAAACTATGTGGGGAGTGGAACGGTTAAACTACTACCTCCTCCAATGTTTCAGTCCTAATCCAAATCTCCATCCCATGCAGCCCTTTAAAAACATTGGCTCACATCCAACAAGACCCACCTGAGGAAAACAGACCTCACAGAGTTGAACTTCTCTGTTTCCCTTGCAACTCATGGAGTTCCCTGAAATTTTGTCCCTGGGATCAGCAAGACCCTTAAGCACATATGAAATTATTGACAAGGCAGATTCTACAGCCAGGATTCAATGAGCTGTTTAGGCTTGCCCTGACTCTGTGGCATTTTTTTCTTTGAATAATTTCCATCCTTTAACATCAATTCTTTTTGAAACTGAAGGAAAAGTAGTTTTCCAATGTGGTGGTGGCCAAAGTTGCTGTTCCTGGAAAACTAACCTGTAGTCATAGAAATAAAGTCAACAATCTTTGGATCCCCAATTAAATATCAGGTATTTGTGGACTCAATATTTGCTAATCTGGTGGGGAGAACCAGAAATAGCTATGAAACCTCCCAAAGCCAAAGGAGTAGCACAGGATTAATAGCTTCTTCAACAAAGGGGAAAAATAAAATGCTAAGTTGCATAAATTTTATTGTCTTAAAGTGCTAAAGGTGGAATTGTCTCCTCACTGTGATGATATCATTTTATGCTGGTTAGAAAACAGTATTTGAACTAGGCAAATCCTGTTCTTTTATAAAATATAAAACTAGTTTGGGGAATCCATACTGGGAGTTCAATATGATGTCTGAGATAAACTGGAAATTATATGTAGATAGCTCTGCTTCGGTTAAGATGCCAGGCTCCTTTCCCCCAATGTTTTCCTTTGTAGAAAGTTTTAATTTTTGTAGCAATGAAACATTTACTAACCCCACCTGTATTCAAAGTGGTATACTCTCAGGAGAATTATACCACCTACTTTTTCTGAATGTGTTGAGAGGCTCTTAGGGCCTTCAGCATTTTTCAGTCCATCTAAACTTTTCACCCCCCCCCAAAAAAAAGATCAAAAGTGAGGTTTCACTTGACTTTTAAATTGCTGTGTAACTTGCATTTGAAATCTGTGCCCTCTGGAATATACATTTGATTTGTTCTGCATTCTATCCTGCATTAATGTTCATATGCAGTGGAAGATTACTTCAAAAGCACTTTCCAGTGTCTCATATGCAAATGGTCCAACATCTCCTATGGCTTCCATGCAATGCTATGTAAGAGAAACCAGATATGGAACAATCCTTGGGTAATTTGTAGCTTGGGTTGCCCCACTAATGCTGCCCCAGTAATCTCCTGGTCTGCCAATTTAAACTAGTGGGGATCAGCATAACACCCATATAGTTTGTTGGTGTGACAAATGAATATGGTCTTCTTTGCAGAAGTGTTCAGAGCTATGGAATATGATATGCCAAATGGCAAAACAATATTTTATTTCTTGGGGGGGGGATATTGTTTGGCACTTCATTTACAGAAACTCAGAGAAAACTGCGGGAAGAGAATATTTATGCAGCTGTGGTGCAAACTTGTACGCATAGCAATAGGCTGGATCCAGACTAAGCTGTCCAGTAGCAGAATGGAACTTTCCTGTATTCCCCCTCCCACTGCAGCTCACAGATCTTCACAAAATGCTGTTCCCAGGGCACAGAGGACTCCAAGGAATGATATGAGGGAGTCAGAGGAATCAGTGCAAATGGCCAATTCAATCTGAATCCAACCCAACGCATTCACAAGTCCCTTCTAAAGCTAAACTCCTGAATGCATATTTACCATTCAGAGACAAAAGTCCCAAGAGACAACTGGAATGTGTTCAGACCCCTCACAGATCAACCCCTCACAGCTAATGTCTGTACATAATCGGACATCACTTTAACAACAATACTTTTCAATGAAGGCAGTTCACTAGTTCAGCTATAACTGAGTACCAGAGCAAAGGAGGAAAAAGAAGGTGGGCTGAAGGTCCAGCGGTCTGGTCCAAGTTCTTATAAATGCACAAAAGAGATGCAACTCAATTCTGCCAGTCAAGTAAAATTTTGCATCTCTAACCGGTCTTCTGCATCTCTAACTGGTAAAGGGATCTCAGAGAATTTTTATTACTTGTGTACAGTATGATGCCATCTACAGAATGCAAGCAGGATACTGAAAAAGAATCTAAAGAGCACAAATACAGAGCTCACAATTGCATGATAAGGCTATTTTATAATTTCCAAAAGGCACCTCAGCCTCTAGCTACTTCCCTCTTTTAATAGTCACTTCGTTTGGAGTAAGAACTCACTATTCAGGATGAAGTAGCTTTCAATCCACATTTGAGTAGTAACTTCTTACATTCATACCTTAACCAGAATGAAAGTCTTAAAAACAAGCATGCTGACTTATTATATGTACAGTGGTTTAAACATCAGCAACTATGTATCACATTGCTTAATCAAAGAGAACAATAGTCATACATTTTATCCTTTGTACTCACAAAGCCTGAAGAACTTTTAATACTAAAACATTAAAATTACCAATAGAATATTCCCTTAAATGTATTTTAATACATACTGTTTACAATCTATATCTATATATATCTATATATAATATCTCTCTCTATATATATATATATCTGTACAAACACATAATATACACAATTTCATGTATCTGTTTTTCCAAATAAACCATTGCAATACCCTTAAAAAAATAAAAGGACATCAAGAGGACCAGGGGCATGTACAGGGGAAAAAAGTCACATATAGCTAAATGCATATTTATGCAGTTCAACTTTTCACTTTGATTCACAATATGTGGTAACATGGTGCCTAAATATTTTAAATTACCATTGTAATTTTACATCTAAAAGTTTTGTTTTCATTTAAGGAAACATACTGCACATCAGTATCAAGAGGAGGTATCTATCAGCAGGTTCTTCACCTATTCTTGTGTTTTGAATGCAGCATGCAACATCTTCAAACCAAAAGGAAACAATCATTTAAAGCTCCACAACAGAGCATCAACTGTCTTAATCTGAATTCTTCATTCCTGGTTGATATCTGATTATGTTTCAGATAAATTTACTGATGTCTAAACCCTTTTACAAGAGTGATGAATTTTCAAGAGTGTAAAATTAACTTCTAAAAAGTAATGCCAGCTACCTTTTCCTAACCCAGAAAGTCTCTTGAATTAAGTCATGATGTGGACTACCTCTCCTGCCTGTGATCACTTCCACTTAGGGCTGCCATCACCTCAGGCAGTTAATGACAAACAGTACAACTACATTTAAATATCTGAGATATCTGAGGTTGAAAAGTAAAACACCAGTCTTCCCAGTGTTCCAGTATTCTGGAGCAGGTTTCACACTAGGTGGATAGTAACTGACTCTCCCTTCTCACTCACATACACACATGCATACACACATGTGCACATCCAGCTGTTTCTGAGGGGACAGCTCATGCTGCTGTGCAGTATAAGGGAAGCAACCATGTGGGCCAACTGGCTGGACTGGGACATTTCCCCCACTCAATCAGCAATCCACAGGGAGGGTGCAGATCAAGTAGGAAAATCCTACCCACGTGGCTAATTCACACAAGTACTCCTTCAGGGTAATAGCATGGGAGAAGCAGTCTCCACTCTGGGGCAACGGGGAACAGGATGCTGAGCTCACATGACAGTGATGCTTCATTCAAGACACAATGAAATTGTTGTTTAGATGCAGCTAACATGCTTTTCAAGAGCAAGGCCTTTTGTAGCCTGCACAGACATCCATGTTTTGTTGAAGAGGGGAGAAGTTCAAAATTTTACTATGCTCCCCTCTAAATGGATCAGATTATCAACATCTGAAAGAAGTCACATCCCTTGTAAACAATGTATGGCCTCGGATATCACAGGAAGCTGGATTAAAGGCTAAACTGTGGTCCCAGCCACTTCTTAAGACATTCTTCCAAAGGTTTAAATAAAACATACATTTTGTGCCTTTTACATATCTGCTTTTAATACAATATACTTAGGGGAACATATTACCACATTAATATTTTTAAATATTTAACGTCTTAAACCCAATTCACTGAACATTACAGCCAGCAGGCTAAAGTTAAATTAAGTATTGTTTTATGTACATCATCCAGCAGGAAATACCAAAAAGGAGAAGATGGGATGATATCGATCTGGTGGATCCAGGAGTCACATGAATCAATAGCATTTAACATTATTTAACTGAAGCATGTGAATAAAATTCTTCAGATGAGGAACGATGAAGCTATCTGCTTCCTTGTCAACAACTCTGCACTGCTGATATAGTTCACAAAAATTATTTTTTGGGGGGGGCGGTGTCTCCTTTTGTCACAGGCCTGCCTGGACAAATTGATACAGCCAAAACTTAAAAAAATGGTTCTGCTCTGGACTGTTTGAAATAGCTTCCCAGCTGAGCTCATATAACTACATTTTAATTTAGAAAAGAGCACCTTGCAAAACAAAACAAAAACTAGACCATTACTAACATTCACTTGAATTAAAGGGCAAGACTGTTGCCCTTGTCTTTTGTACAGCTTTATATACACATGGCAGCTAGAAGGGAAGGAAGTATTGCGTCATACAAAGACTTTAGCAAGTGCATCTGCTCCTCCACTGGCAATATAACATTTGGAGGGGTGAAATGCCACATCATGAATGGATTCGTCATATTTTTTGCGATGAGCCGTAAACTCTTGAATGCAAGTCTTGCTTTCAAGGTTCCATAAGCGGATTGAACAGTCGTGGCCTATGTTAGGGAGAAAAAAAAGGAAAAAAACCACTAATATTTGCAGCCAATGTTAAAGGATACCTAAAGAACAAACACTAAATGTACTTACTGCCAGACATCAAGTACAAGCCATTTGGGTCAACCGCTAAACTTGTGACTGCATCCAAGTGTGCTACCATGGAATGGATCAGTTTTCCTTTGCAATTAAAGATGAAATGTGATGTTACAATCTGTTTTCGCAAGCTAATGCATTACAGAACTATCAGAGTTTATTATAATGAGATATTTATGCTTAAAAATTTAAACTAAATCAATTATTCCTATTGGGAGAGAGTACTTCCAGTTTTGATTCTTCTGGAAAGTTCAACTGACTCTACTTCTTTATCAGTTGGTGCTAAACTTGTTTCCCAGATTTTGGATAACTAGGCAGCTTTTGCATGGATTAAAACTGAAGGCACACTTCACTCTTAAACACACAGAGAGACTGTATTTTGTCAACTGCCTTCAAGAAGAACAGGCAGATATTTTCCTTGGAACAGCAGATAATGTGCAAACCCCCCCCTCCAGCTTTATCCATTCTTTTCCTTGGTGATAATCAGGGAAGAAGCAGTTCATTTGGTATAATGGAATCGTTTCTACGAGTCACCAGAAGATTTTGGCTGTAGTGAGGGTCTAAGTGGGATGATGTCATTGCTCACATATTTAGCAGCTATAAGACCAGAGAGCAGGGGAAATGTAACACTACAAGGAGCTACCACACTTTGATGGACCATGGTAGATGCATTCAACATGGTGGGTTATTTTTACCAAAGGACTCAGATTCAAAGTTTGGAAGCTAACGTCCTAAACAATATTAACTGTCATTTTCAGTAAAATGCAGTAAAGCTAAGGGTAGCTTCTCATACATCCCATAAGCAGGTACAAAATACACGCCTTCTGTGCATCAGTTATGAAGAGAACACACAACTCAGAGTTTATCTTTAAAATAAAATAGGTGCCACTTCCATGTACTGAGTTGTTGTTTTGAAACCCTGACTTGCAAAATACACGATTTAAGTTACCTGGTGGCTCAAGTTTCAACAAAGCAGTCTTAATTGTTACAAAGTTTCCATGATGGAAAATTTAGCAAGATATACCTATTCTGAAATTTATATAACTGAATAATGCTGTTATCCAGCTTATAAGTACTTATAAATACAGACAGAAGTTGGGGCATTAAAATCAAGGGTAAAGAACTTCTTGCAGATTTTCAAAGAGCTACATGCACAAAAAACATCCACAGCCCTTGACAGTAAGTTACATAGGACAGAAGACTTCAGTGCATGAATTAGCTCTCCTGATTTCCTCTCTGGTCCTATGTATCATCCACTTTTATTTGACAAAAATAAATATCAGGAACTGTTGTGTGGGATACTATAGCCTTAATAAAAATCCTGCATGAGCAGCACTGTATGTCCAATAGATCCTTATACCTCTTTAGTTTACAAGCCAGAGAACTTGCAAAGCTTAGTTTAAAGCTGTCTCTACAATAGCTTTTCTATATTACATGACCCTTAAAAGAAAATGCTTACCTGTGTTATTGTCATAAAACTTGATGTGTCTGTCCTCATGGGCAGTGATACTAACTGGAAGAGTTGGATGGCTGATAACTTTGTTTATTTGGCAAGAAGAGCTAGAAGCTAAGAGAAAACACAACACACACAACACACAAATGTTAAGCTACAGGAGCTACTTACTAATGGATCAATCTAGCAGGCCAAGCTGGTTCCAAATACAAATTTCATTATATTTAGCATACTCAGAGCAACTATGCTTCTTCAGGCCTATTCAGTACACTGCATGAAGGAAATCAAGCCTTCCTCACCAACAAATTCAATGTTTTGTTTAGCTAACACCGCACATTCTCAGACAAATCACTGAATTCCACATCCATAATGACGATCTATAATGCAAGGAATTTCCAATCTTATAACATGTTGAATGCATTTGTCATTTTTATTGGTACAACTGCAAATATGAAAGGGAGGGAAAATCAAAATGTATGGAGACAGTATATAGAAAAGGGAACGGAAGCCTAACAAAGGGATCTGGAGATCAGTTAAGGCACAAGGGCCTGGCATGTGATTTCCACACCTTTTGGCCCTTTAGAGCTTTTTCTTGCCTTTAGTAGCTCACACTTGTGATCACATAATTACCCAGACACATTATGGTCAGAAGCCCACAACACAGAATAAGCCACAAACGTCTGTATCCTAAACGTATGTCACGGGCCATATGAATAAAGGTTACTAGGATGTCGAAACCCCTCCCCTCCTAGGAAGACTACCACGGCAAAAGTAGCCCTGGGCCCGGTCACTGTCTATATGATAATCAATGGTTGCAGGGAACTTACTTCCTCTCTCCCAACCAAAAAAAGAACTTTGCTCTAGCTGGAAGTTGCTCCAAGTCTGTAGGAATCAAAAGGGCACACAGGCCTCTCTGCTCCCACCAGAAGACTAAGAGCCACAGGATAGCTGCACCACCTCAATCCAAGCAGGAACACCAGCAGGGGAAGATCACAAAGGCCACAGCTGGCAATAAATTAAATCCTGTTCCTTTACTCCCTTCTTCTCTTGTGTGTTTTACCTTTCTAGTTTCTAAGCCTGTGAGCACAACCTTTTTTCTGACACTATCCTGTTCCTCTACTCCCTCTTCTCTTGTGTGTGTTACCTTTCTAGTTTCTAAGCCTGTGAGCCCAGCAGTGGGGCCAGGACATTAGAAGCCCTCCCACTGTTGACCCCCCCCCCAAGCACCAAGAAGACAGAGCATCACTTGCCCCAGAGCCCCTAGCTATACCTTGTGGCTAATAGCCACTGATGGACCTCTGCTCCATATGCTTATCTAATTCCCTTTTGAAGCTGTCCATGCTTGTAGCACCCACCACTTCCTGTGGCAGTGAATTCCATGTGTTAATCACTCTTTGGGTGAAGAAGTACTTCCTTTTATCCGTTCTAACCCGACCGCTCTGCAGTTTCATGGAGTGCCCACGAGTTCTTGTATTGTGAGAAAGGGAGAAAAGTACCTCTTTCTTTACCTGCTCTTTCCCATGCATAATCTTATAAACCTCGATCATGTCACCCCTCAGTCGTCTTTTCTCCAAGCTAAAGAGCCCTAAGCGCTTTAACCTTTCCTCATAGGGAAAGTGTTCCAACCCTTTTATCATTCGAGTTGCCCTTTTCTGCACTTTTCCCAAAGCTATAATATCCTTTTTAAGGTGTGATGACCAGAACTGCACACAGTATTCCAAATGAGGTCACACCATTGATTTATATAGGGGCATTATGATATTGGCTGATCTGTTTTCAATACCCTTCCTAATAATCCCCAGCATAGCATTGGCCTTCTTTATTGCAGTCACACACTGTCTCGACATTTTCAGTGAGTTATCTACTACAACTCCAAGATCTCTCTCTTGTTCAGTCTCTGCCAGTTCAGACCCCATCAATGTGTATGTATATTTAGGATTTTTGGCTCCAATGTGCACGCTCCTTATTAATGTAAGCTACTTGGGAGAGAACTGTTTGAAAAAGGAGACATAAATATAAGGATATCGATATATACCGACATATATATACTTATACTTATCTCAAAGTTCACTTCCAGCACACGTGTTTAGGATAGAAACACTGCTGTTTCCTACACTGCATGAATGTGCAACTTGGTACCAGCTAATCTGAGACCACTCTTTTTGTCTCTGTACAGCTGATTTATACATGGCAGAAAAGTAAAAAACCATGACGTTGATATATGAGACACCTATGCTTTCTGCTTTAACAATGCGCAGTAGGGACTTTTACGCCCCACCTGTGGAAAGATACACATTCCTCCAGATAACTACTGGGGAAGAACAGACACCATTATGGGCAAGATAAAAAAAAGTCCTGTTTAACACATTGTGGTTGAAGGGGGGAAAGCATTAGCTCATCTGTACTCCCCATTTTTCTGTAACATACAAACAAGCTCCCCTTCATCTGTATGAATTACATGTCATAATTACATGTTTTATATTCTCTGGGTACCTTCCAGAGCTTTGCATAAATTCTCCTGTCACATTCACTGCTTCCCAAAAATCTGTAACCCCACATCCCTCAGAACCAAATAATATGATTGTTTTCTCCTCTTTCAATGTCTGTTCACCATTTCTAGCCCAGGCCTTGACACATTTTGTTCATAGGAGGCGCCAGTCCAAAAATGTAGGTTATAGGAGCCAGACTCACTTCTTATCCTACGGGGAGTCTTATTAATGACTGTATTATCTAATGATTGCTACCCCAAAATCTAACCCTAACTTTCATAACATTACTAAAGCTATGACAGATATAGTATGTAGTATGTAAACAAATATAGGATTAAACCTTAGCTGTCATCACCACAAGAAAAAGACATTCTGATGCAAAATAATAAACTTCGGGTTGGATCCAGCCAGCTTTTTGCTCAATCTTGGCCAATTCCGCTCCTTATTACAGCTCCTATTCCACATGGCTTGTGAGCATACACATCCCACAAACCCAAACGTTATCCTTTTGGTGGTTCTCCCTTTTTCACCAGTGAAAAAGCTGATTGGATCCAACCCTTCGCACTTCCACTGTGAGCTAATATCGTATACTGGTCTGAGAGTCAGACTAGAATCTTGGGAGTTTTGGGTTCAAATCTCCACTCTGTAATGAAAGCTGGCTGGGTGACCTTGGGCCAGTTACACAGTCAACCAAACCTACCTCACAGAGGAGAACAGTGTAAGTGGCTTTCAGTCCTCCACTGGAGAAGAAAGGTGGGGTATAAATGAAGTAAATAAATGAAATAATAAAATAAATTTCTGACACATAGTACAATAAAATCATTGTTGAAAATACTAGGCATCACAATGAAATTCCTAGGCGCCATAGTGACCTGGGATTTGTTGATTCTTGCTCTGACCACAGTAACAGTATGAACTGTGCCTCCATTTACTGGGACTAATAACAGAATAACTGCATCTTAAATATCAATGATAACTCATTAAATGCTCCCACCACACAACAACATTCTGGGTACCTACTAGTGTCTATGTTAGACTCCAGTGTGAGAATCCGTTGTCTGGTTTCCATGTTAAAAATGCTTGTGTTTCCACTGTTAAACGATGCTACCATGTGGCTTGGGTCACTGCTTACAAGGTCCACAGAAGATGGAATCCCCATCTCTATACAAAAAAGGAGTCAGAAAGTATTAAACACAACTCATTCGTTTGAGGTCTTCTCCTCCTGTGTTCCATGTACTCACTCATACATGCGTTTTCTTGGTTGTACCCCCCCCCCATGCAGTGGCCTGCCTGAAGAGGCCAGGAAGGCTCCTACGTTCCTGTCATTCTGCAAACTATGTCAAATGGAGATTCAGGCGGGTAGCCATGTCGGTCTGAAGCAGCAGGACAAAGTCTGAGTCCAGTGGCACCTTTAAGACCAACAAGGTTTTATTCTGCACTGTGCTTATTAGATGTCTCTTTGTATGTATTGTTAATGAGTTACACCATGTAATCCATTTTGAGCCTCAGTGAGAAAGGCAGGCAATAAATACAGTACATAAATTTATAAGAACATCACTGATATACTGGAATATCAGTAAGAGTACTCAGGTTTCAGTAATTACAAGATTACCAGTTTAGCTTGCAAAAAAGAGGATTGGTTGCAGCCAAAGTTTCCATTCCCCTATTGGTGGGAGGAAGGAGGCATTCTGCTGGAAGAAAGGTCGTTGTGCCAGTGGAAGGCACCTTGTGCTGAAGGCAGGTTTCATTCCTGGCAGAACAGAAAATTATGAATCCAAGTGTGAGGCAAAACCCCATGGGTTATGTGAATGGTCATGGGCCTATTCCATCCTGCAGGTGTTGCTAATTGGTCTCTTGGGATACACAGCCCTTATAATCTTCACGACCAGAGCTGGAAATGTGGTAATTAGCTTCTCATGAGAACCTGCAGCCAACAGGTGGGAGGGGCAGAATCAGGAGTGATGGGGTAATTTTCCAGAGTTCCAGCAAGAATGTGTCCTGATTGGGTATCATCATCACCTGATGCTGCTTGACAAAAAAAAACACCTATAATTGAACTAAGTGTCTGGAGAAAGAAGACTACCTTGGATTCTTTTTTTCCTTATTTTAAACCCCCGGAAGGATATTTTTTATTTTGCAAATACTACAAAAACTACAAAGAAATATTAGGAAAGGGACTACAACTAAGGATAATGGAAAGCAAACCACACTAAACTAAAACCCCAAGAGGAGGAGATCTTTTCACTTAGTAAAAATGTTAGTACAATAAGTGTTAATAACACAATATACTTGTAGAGTTCTTGCTTATAACAATTCACTATTTATATGTTATTTTATTAGTCGTTATGAGAGAAATCTCTGATCATCTTCTTGTTCTTCGCTTCAAAAGGCCATTTTCCAAGTCCTTCTGCCTTTACTTCGGCTTTCTGTCTCTGAAATCATATACCACTCTAGCAGGTCCTGCACCCTTTTCTGCCACAGAGTCCTCTTCCATTCCAGAGGTAGCAGAGTCACTAGACTTCATTTCTTCCTCTTTGGACTCTTCATCTGTCCCCAGCTAACGTCTCAAAAATTCTTTAGCTTTAAAAGTGGAGTCTATCTTCTCTCTTCTATCGTTGATCTTAAAGATGACACCCTCCGGAACCGCCCATCTGTACGATATCCCATTAGTTTGAAGGAAAGAAAAGAAGTCCTTGTAATTTCCCCTCTTTTGTCTAATTTCAAATGGAATGTCCTTTAAGGTTTTGATGGTTACATTTCCCATTTTCAGTGGAGTTGCTGATGTTGCTTTTAAAACGGCATCTCTGGTTTGTCTTCTTGAAAACCTGACCACTATTTCTCCAGGTAGGCTATTTTTTTTAATGTAATTGGAGTATGCCCTATAGGCTGACTCCATTTCGTTTACAAGTTCATCCGCTGTTAAGCCTACTACTGGAGCGATGATCTCACTAAGCACCCTCTTCAGGTCTTCCCGATCCATTTCAGGAACTCCCTGAAACCTGAGAATCATGTTAGCTTTTCCCATCTGTAGCTGCAAAACTCGATTATCTTGGCAATTCTGTTTCGTTTCCACATCTCCCATCCTTTTCTTCAACTTCTTGCTTATGGTGACTATCTCTTTAATTTTCTCATTTGCCTGCTCCACTTTTTTCTCTGTTTCATTCAGCTGAAGCTGCTGTGCTGCAAAGTTTTTATTCATCACAGTCAGTTGCTGGTTAATACCATTGAGTTGTTCCATCACCGGTTTGAGCATATCCGCCAGGAGTTTGAGGACATCTGCTCCCTCTTCCGGTTTCGGACTCTGACTGCCCGGCTTCGTTTTAAACTTTCTCTGCTGGACTGCCATCTTTCCCGTTTTGTTTACAGTTTCTGCCGCTTCCACGCAACTCGGAAAACTCGCCAAACGACTCCGCAATTCAGATAAGTCTCTCAAAACACTTTCAGTTTGCTTCCTCCCCTCTCCCCCTTTGTGTCCGTTAGCCGCTCATTCACATAAGAGGCATCCCTCTTTGCAATCTCTTTTTTCAGCCGTGGGGGGGGGATCGCTTTTCAAACTACTCCGTTTTATTCAGAACTCACGTTCATTGTTGGTCAGTTTCTCTGACCATGCTCGGTTTTACACCATTCTGCTCGATCTCCAGCGCTTGTCCCGGTCAGTCCAGCTTGTGCCCAAAGGCCACTCAGCGACTGGACCGTCGGGGCGGAGGGGAGCCTCAAATCTCCGGCATTACGCCATCGAAGAGGCTACCCCTCAAAAGCCCCCTGGCCTGGAGCCTATTGCAAAGGTTCCGTGGGGATGTCACTTGAAGTGGCAACCCTCCAGGCTGCTGGTGTGTGATTCACCCTTCCCCGTTGTGGGGAGAGCATCCGCCATCGCTGTTCCGTAGACCGGAAGTTGACTACCTTGGATTCTGATGGACTGAATGCCCATATTGCAACAGACAGCAATGTAGAGAATGCATGAGCTGAGGCCTTTAATTCCTGGACTTAAGGTTTGGACACAGGTTCTGAAAATGTGTTAGATAGTCAAGCTAGTTTTCTTGTTTTCTGCTGTATGACTCTAGAGTACTGTGTAGCCTGTAGATTATCTTTTGTTTTGACTGAAATTAAATAAAACTTCATATAGTTTTAATAAAAATCAAGGAAAGTCTGGTTACTTGTGTACAACAGCCCTGGGGACCCACGGAGTTCACTTTTGGACTCCTTCACACCAACCCATGGTCTCTCAAGTGCCCAAACAGATGTCTGAATGCTGGAATAACAAAACTCTGTTCCAACCAGTAATCAGGAATAACAAAAATCTGTTTCAACCAGGAACCATCAATTCACAAGCCCAATTACACAGCAAAGATATTATCTTTTGGCCCTACAGCCAGGGCTGTGTCAGTACAACACATACTGTAGGGCACTGTAGGGAGAACTAAGTGCTGGATGCTAAATGAGCAATGTAAATATTGTGTGCAAAATATTATGTGTGCGACTACAAATAAGTTGAAAGGAAGGTAGATATTCCCTGTGGGGACTATGATTTCAAAAGCAAACAGAAGGGAAAGTCCAGGAACACATTCTTTTTACAGGGAATAGTGAAACAACACTAAGTTGCTGTACCTAATAGTGGCTGGTTACTCAAAAAAATAGTATATGTAACTTGTCACTAAAATTGGCCTCTGTGCTGGATGACTGGAAAGTAGCAAATGGCACCCCAGTTTTTAAAAAGGGGTCCAGAGGGGAACTAGGAAATTACAGACCAGTTAGCTTAACATCTGTTCCAAGTACATTAGCAGAAACTTATTAAAGAGAGTTATTATGTACAACAAGAAACAAACTCTGCTGAAGGAAAAATCATGGTTTCTGCAAAAGGAAGTGCTGTCTCACTAACCTCTTGGAGTTTTTGAGCATGTTAACAAGCATGTAGATAAGGGTGATCTAGTCAATATTATAAACATGGACTTCCAAAATGCTTTTGACAAGGTACCTCACCAAAAACTCCTGTGAAAACTTAGCAGTCATGGGATAAGAGGATATGCCTTCTTATGAATTAGAAGTTGGTTAAGTGGCAGGAAGGTGAGAGCAAGAATGGGCAGTTTTTGCAATAGAGGGAGTGAGCAAAAAGAGGTCCCACAGTATTGGGACTGAGATATTTAATTTTTTCATAAATGATTTGTAATTGTGGGTGAACTGTGTAGTAGTCATGATTCCAGATGGTATCAAATTATTCAGGATGGTGAAAATTTTGGTAGATAGTTTGGTCCGGGGGTTTGGGCTGGGTTGTTACCAGTATGGATGACACCCAGCTGTATCTGCTGATGGATGGATGGCCAGAATCCACCCCAGATGTTTTGGATAGGGTATTAGGGGCCGTGGCTGGATGGCTACAGCAGAGCTGGCTGAAATAAAATCCAACAAAGATGGAGGTCCTGTACTTGAGTTGTGGGGGCCTGGGATCTGGGGGCCTGGGAATCTGACTCCCAACCCTTGGTGGGGTGCTGTTGGCACCAGTAGTGAGGGTGAGAAGCCTGGGGGTGATCCTGGATGCCTCGCTTTCCATGGTGGCCCAAGTCACCACTGTTACCAGGTCAGCCTTTTATCATCGTCGGCTGGTCAGACAACCCCCCAGCAACGGCGGCGAGGCCTGTGCAGCTCCAAGCCGCTGGGCCTGCCAACCTCCCACCCCCGGCAATGGCGGTGAGGCCTGAGCTCAGCCCGCCAAGCCTCCCCCAGTGGCGGCAAGGCCTGGCCAGCCTGCCAAGCTTTCCCTTTCCACGTGGTGGTGGTGGATTTAAGTATCCCCCCTATATTTTTTCGACTTTTCAGATTTTTCTGCACATCTGGGGATCTGGGGAGGGAGGGGGGCTCTTGGTAGTTGGTGATTCAATCCTTAGGCAAATAGACAGCTGGGTGGCAAAACCGTGTACTGAATATGGTGACTTGCCTGCCTGGTGCAAAGGTAGCGGACATTACACGTGTTCTACATAGGCTGGTAGATAGTGCTGGGGAGGAGCTAGTGGTCATGGTCCACGTTGGCACCAATGATGTGGGGAAATGCAGTCGCGAGGTCCTGGAGGAAAAATTTAGGCTGCTGGGCAGGAAACTCAAGGTCAGGACCTCCAAGGTAGACAAATTATCTATGTTTTATAGTATTTTTTTCTGGTTTTGGATTGTAATGGCCTATGGCTAAATACAATAAAACCCTCCTATCCATTTCTCCAAGGTAGACTTCTCGGAAGTGCTACCTGTTCCACGTGCAGGGCCAGAGAGACAGGCACAGATCAGAAGTCTCAATGCGTGGATGAGACGATGGTGTAGGGGGGAAGGTTTCAAGTTTGTTAGGCACTGGGATGCTTTTTGGAACAAGAGGGAGCTGTACAGGCGAGACTGTCTCCACTTGTCCCAAGAAGGAACCAGGCTGCTAGCGCTTAAAATCAAAAAGGTGGCAGAGCAGT
>NW_015159784.1:129262-139367 GCF_001447785.1 Gekko japonicus
ATAAAATGCAAGTCTGTAGTCAGGCAGGCAAAAAGGGAATATGAGGAGCATATAGCAAGAAACGTAAAAACCAACAATAAAACTTACTTCAAATACATTAGAAGCAGGAAACCAGCCAGGGAGGCAGTGGGGCCCTTGGATGACCAAGGGGTAAAAGGAGTACTAAAGGATGATAGGGAAATGGCTGAGAAGCTAAATGCATTTTTTGCGTCTGTCTATGCATGAATTTAGCATACCCTAGTATGAATAATAAGGTTGTGTACACACACACACCCTTCCCTCAACAACAGGGTGATGTGTCTTACTCTGATCCTTAGGGACATAAAAAAAACATTCAGTGTTAACTCCCTTGGAAATTGTGTGTTTTCCTAAGAGTGATTGATGTTGTGATGCTGGGAACTGACTTTAAAAAAGTATGCTAAGAAGTAGTGATCCTTCTGAATTATGTCAAAACAACACTTAGAAACAGAAATTCCAATAGTGACATTATTTTTAACAGTTCTAAGATTCAGAATATTATTATTTACCTTGATTATCATTAAATATATTCAATGCTGGAGAGATCTCCAAAGCTTTCCATAACCGTATAGTGCCATCTGCTGAACAGGAGAGCAAGCGCTGATGTGTTGCACTGTAAACCAAGCCCCACACTGCATCTGTGTGGCCTATAAATGCACCTCTTAAGACGGAGGGATCTGTGAACACACATTTTCAGAATGAAAGCAAGTATACCTAAACTAAAAGTTATCTTGCACTCTTCATTAACTTGAAAAATCCCAGTTTTCACTGTAGTATTTTTAAGACCCTGCTCTACCCTATTCTTGCTGACACTTATCTTGCCTCCAAAATCATTCCACACATTTTGACCTCATTTCATATTTTACAGACTTTTGTCTGATCTCCAGCTACTTCCAAATATCAGGACTGTCTCACATGGTCTCTTATACAACCTTTCCAGCTCATCAAGTTCATGTTACATT
Organism: Gekko japonicus; assembly: GCF_001447785.1. NCBI lineage: Eukaryota > Metazoa > Chordata > Lepidosauria > Squamata > Gekkonidae > Gekko > Gekko japonicus. The sequence continues at coordinate 130,243 of NW_015159784.1, forward strand.
ATTTTCTTCAATATAGAAGAAGAGACTGGATTTATACCATGCCCTTCACTCGGAGTCTCAGAGCGGCTTATAATCCCCTTCCTTTACTCTCTCCACAATAGACACCCTGTGAGGTAGGTGGGGCTGAGAGAGCCCTTTTGAGAACTGCAATTGAGAGAACAGCTCTGAGAGAACTGTGACTGACCCAAGGTCACCCAACACCTAATTTCTCTGATTTCATACTGAGCTCCACTGCATTCAACAAGTTGTCATGTATGTTTAATGAACACAAGCAAAGCCTATCAAAAGAAAGGACACTCACCATAGGAATCATACGGATCAATATTTGGATTTGTAGTATTCCAACCTTGGATGAGACCATCGGTTCCGCCACTATAACACTGCTCCCCAGTGCTGCTCATTACCACACACAGAACTGGACTACTGCAGAAGGAATTGAGCAAAAATACTTTTTATTGTTAGTGCCAGCTTGTCAACATCACACAAGCACACACACATACAAAGCCAAAGCTATGTATGTATAATTTTTTTCTAGAAGCCTTAGAAATGGAAGGCTGGTTCACAATACCTTTTCTGGGCACAGAAACTGGACTGGCTCACTGACATTTCCTTGTGAATCCCACAATAAACACAGTGAAGGCAGAGTTTCTAAGCACTAAACTTCCTCTCACACACACTCTCTTCTCTGTCACTGATAAGGAGTCACATTACTTGTCTAAGACACAAGCAACCTGTGACTTGATGGTATCCTTCAACATCCAAGCATATGCCAAAACCAGTGTTCCCTCTAAGCTGAGGTAGGGTGAGCTAGCTCACAGTTTTTTAGCCTCAGCTCACACTTTTCTGTCTTAGATCAGGAAGGATGGCTCCAGAGCAAACTAATGTATGCAGTAGCCAAATCACTTGCTTACAACTTTAATGCCAGTAGCTCACAAAGTAGAATTTTTGCTCACAAGACTGCACAGCTTAGAGGGAGCATTGGCCCAAACTAGCTGCTTCCCCCCCCCCTTGATCATCACCCTTCAGTACTTTTTTTGCCCAGGATCTAGCCACGTTATCAACCCTCTTAAACTGATTTAGAACTTCTCTTTTTCACAGATATAACGACATCCCTCTATTTTAATCCCCCTTGTGCTAAGCATCTACTGCAAATATCCAGTCTTTATTCAAAAAGCTTTTCCCACTGCCCTCTGTTTCTCACTGTATTTATTTCCTCATTTACTTACTTACTTTTGGCCTCCATTGTCACCATTTCCTGTCCAAAACACTGGGATACCTGCTATTATCTAAATGTCTGAGAATCCTGACAGCCTCCTGTCCCTCCCTTTATGTTTCTTCAGTTCCATTTCGTCTCTGAAAAGCTCTAATCTTACTCTGCCTACTTGTCAGGTCTGTAGCCACGGGAAATGGGGTGTGGGGGGGGGGGCTTGCAGCAACGTTCGCTTGCAAATTTGCCTTGTCCCTCATCTCCCAGTCCGCCCCCCGGGAGGCAGAGAGAAACTGGGGCTGCTAGTCAGGAGGGAAGTGGCGAGAGCAGCTGGCTGACTGGATGATGCCTGCCCAACGGAGTGAGCGAACAACAGCGGGAGGGGAAGGAGCGCGTGCCTGGTGCTGGCACAGCCCCCTTGGCCACCGCCTTGATCCACAGCCCCAGCACTGGGTAAACTCCACATAAGACCAACAGCGAATTGTACACTGAAAGCTGTGCTCCCGCTGTGCCCTTTTCAGGGTGGGATCCTGCCCTGGGGAGTTCCTTCGGAGCCTGTTGGCCACTAATCTAATTAGTGTAATCTAATTAAGGTCCTCACTCCCCAACCAAAAATTTTGCCCCCCCCCCCGAAAATTTTCTGGCTACAAGCTAGTTAACGGTTATCTTCCTGCCTTTCGGTATCCTATTAATCTACTGAAAAGAGTAAGTTCTTCAATTAACAAAATATTATGCCTCTATTCTACATAGCACCTTGAAAAATGCTGGCCCTAAGCCACCATCAGGCAGAAATATCAACAGTGCAAATCACCGCAACTGGCACTCCAGTTCATTCTGTGCCCAGAACACAGCTTTTATTCACACCATTCCCAAAACCCTTTCAAGAAGAAGCACTGCAGTACCAGTTAAATGAAATCTTAACACTGGCCACAAGATGAAGCCATCTTATCCCTCCATGGATCAAATCAATCCATGATTCAGCTCATAAAAATGGTTGCATGAATGAGCCATACTCTCCTGTGAGAGAAAAAAACACCTCCTTTTGCTCTTGAACATTTTACTTACTTGTGTGCCCTGAAAGTGTATATAGGTTCAACATCAAGAGAAGCACTCCTAAGCAAAGAAAGAAACAGAATAGCATGTTCAAAGATATATAGGACATGAATCACTGATAAATATCTGATAAAGCTTTTCAGAGGTAACTTTCAAGTTGCCTTAAACTTCACACTAAACCTTTCTAAACTTTCATGTATTTCATCTATTGTATAAGTATCCGTTTCTACCAACTCCACTCCATTCTCTTTCCTTTTTATGTATGGGTAATAAGATAATTATTTCTCATACTTGTGTGTACTATTTTGGTATTTTGATTGTTACTCTACTGGAAAAAGTACTTCTAAGTAAACACTAAACAACAGTCACAAAATGGATGTAGAGTTATCAACAACCAAATGCTTCCTTGTGTAATAAGAAAATGAATGTATCTCTTAGGAATCTGATTTGATAGCATACTGTTCAGTGGCTAGCTATAATAAAATCTAACAGTTTTTTTAAATTTCATTTTTAAAATAAATATTAACTAACAATCCACAAGACTCATTCCTCTTACCTACAGGCTATGGTGATTGATTACACTAAATATACTGCTACTGCTCCTTATTTGCTTCAGTATAAGTGTATATAATCACATGAGTTTACAGAGCCGCAAACATCTATATTAGAATCTTGCATAAGAAGTCATTTTACACTAAAGTTGCTAACAAAATTATGAATTCTGTATTTTGTGTTCCTAAAGCAGTAAGATAAATTTTACATATGTGAGGAACGCACACATCTCAATGTCCCCAACAATTTCCATCTTTCCTTTGGGCAATGAATGGGAAAGAATGGGGATTTTCCCCTCAGCTTCAGGATTTATGGAAAAATTATATGTTCAGAATCAATTAAAGGAAAAAGGGTGGAGGGGAATCCTGAAAGGAAAAACAAAGGTGGTGGTGATTTCTAAATTGTTTCCTGATCCTGCCATACCACACAAGCCTCCAGCTTGTATAAATCCTATTAATGACCTCAACAGGGCTCACTCAAAATGATCACTCTGAGGAGTGACATCCAGTTGTTTAATGAACTTCCCCTCCACCCCAAAAAAATGTTGGCAGGAGTGTACTTTATGTTTTTCCCCTAAGCAGATCAAAGCATAGCAAGTCACTTGCCCCACCAACAGACACCTTTTGTAAATTGTCCATTGCACCATAACCAGATGGAAACGTCACTAAACAGTGAGAAAAAAACCATTCTTTATTTTAGGTAGCTGCCTAGCTCATTCTTCAAGGGGAAGATTCTTTAGGATGTCTCCATTGCACCAGTCGAAGAAGAACTGAGAGAGAAAGTGCTGACCCACCCAGAGAGGCATATACAATACAGTTAATTGCCTCCTGGTGGGTGGGGGTGCCAAAAAATCCATCCTTTAGCTTAGCTTTTGAGTCTTTCCACAGGTTCAACTTCCTGTTAGGGTGATACACAGATACCATAAAGAACAACCACATTTATCCTATGCAGGGGTCATTTCCTGCAGGAGAACACAGCAGCGGAGCTCTGGCAGTAAAGAGCCCAGGGGGTGGGCACATGCAACAAGCCCCACTCCCTGCTCCCAGCAGCCCTCAGTCAGAGCAAGAAGCAGCCAAGTAAGTTGCAGAGCCCCCCCCCCCCCGGTCCAAAACAGTCCAGTGGCACCTTTAAGACCAAGTTTTATTCAGGCACAAGCTCTCCCTCCTCTGCAAGGACAGATCTGCACGTCCCCCCCCCCCAGTAGCTAGCAATCCAGAACAGTCCAGTGGAGCCTGAGTGGTGGGTGTTGCCTTCTGACACACTTCTGGTGATGTCAGGGGGTGTGGCATATGCAAATAAGTTATGCTAATGAGTTATGCTAATGAGCTCCTGCACCTCTTTTTCTACAAAATTACCCCTGATCTCCTGTGGGAGATTAATCACATCCCATTATTTTTATGCAACACGGAGCCTACAGTTATCATTTCAATGTAACTTTACCAAAAATGACCTTACTTTTTTGCTGGAGACGTTTTTTGTAGATTCCACATTTTTAATGTGTGGTCCTCTGATGCTGTAATTAACACTGGTTCAACAGGATGAAAAGCTAGACCTCTTATTCCATCAAAATGGCTTCTTAAGGTAAACTTGGGATTCCAAGTCTTCCTCAGGGCATCTTTATTGTTTGCTATCTGTTTTAACAAAAGCAAAAACCTATAACTTTGGGGAAGGGTGAGGGGAAAATACCAGCCAATACTAACATATATTTACTTTTTTCATAAAAACTACAGTAGGATTGTCTGTTGGAAGAGGGTAAAATAAAGATGTGATACCCCCCCCCACACACAATCTGATGTTATTTCTTTTTCTATTACAGCAACACTACTGATATATAAGGTAACAAACATAAAAATAGCAAAAGTGTTGTACACCCCAATCTCCTGCTTTCTAACAGTGAAGTTTACATAACAGCATGAGATATGAATTCAACATAACATGCCTAATGAATAGTTTGCAAACCGTGGATATGGCTTCTAACTTATCATTTTTCCCACTGGCTTCAGCCTCTCATACAAGTTCCCTTGGCTCTGAAGGCTTAAACTTGCCCTCACTCTTTCTCTAACACCTTGTACATATGCTTGGTACTGAAAATGCCAGTTGTCAGTGCAGCAATTTTCTCATCACCCACATCATTTCAAGGATGCTTATTTGTGCTCTCTCCTCATCCCACCTTCCCACTACTCCATTTGCACAGAAGGCGGTTTCTTTAAATATCTACATGGTTGTTTGATTCTTTCCCCTTCTTTAAACACTCTCTGCCACGGTGCCTGTCAAAAGACTTCAGTTGTTCACACAGTTAGTTAACAGCAATAAACCCCCTCGCAATGGCCAGCAATGAGCAGTCATTAAACTAGTCCAAAATTACAAAAGCATCTGTGGGTCATTCTAGAATGATAAACAACTTTTGTATAATTAAAATAACTGCATCAAGCATTATCCTGCATGCATACAAGAACATGCCACATCTAACAAGGCAGTTTCCAATAGTGCAGGGATCAGCACAGCATAGGAAGCCATTTAAGAAGCTATGAAGACAGTCTTCATAGGAGACAGAAACATGTTATGACTGTAAGGGTACTCTTATGGAGGCAATTCATTCTTCTCAGCAGGATGCTTATATAAATGCATTTTTCTTTTAACTTCTCTCTCTCACAGGAGAGGAAAGGAGGAGCAACAAACTTCAGGAAGACATGGAGACAAGGAACTTGTTAGGTGTTCTACAGCTTTTACTCTTGTCCTCTCAACAATCCTGTAATTAGATCACTATTATTCCCACACACAGTGCATAATTACTATACGGAACTGGCTCCCACAGATGACATGAGGGCCACCACTCAGATAACTTCAAAAGGTGGATTAGACAAATTCATGGGGGACAAGTCCATCGGTATGCACTAGACATAATGGTTGAATGGGAACTTCATATCTGGAGGCATGCTACCTCTGAATGCCGAGTGCTGACAGGCAACAGCAGCAGAAAGCTTTGGTCTCTGCTGTGTGCCTTCTGGAGCATCTGGTCAGCCACAGGAAATGGGAGGTCTTTTCTGCATGCTCGATTTAGTCCTGATTTTCTTGGCAGTCAATTTGCAGGCACTGGAATTGGTCTGGGCATGGTTCTTCCACATGTCTACCCTCTCTGAGGACTTTCACAGTTGTGGAGTCATTTTATTTTCTTTTGCATGTTTCTTTGATAATGAGGATTTCAAAGGAGGGTGCAGTCATTGTGACATCACAGCACCCCCTCATTTTTTAAAAAACATGCCCCTAAAATATTGATATATTGATATAATGATAGTTGTAGCAGGTTCTCTGAATTCCCAGCTTCCATTTTTTTTAAAAAAAGTAAGTCTTTAGCCATTTCCTTGTAAGGATATAAGACAAAATGCCTACCTTCACATGGGAAAAGGATAGAGAATTACTATTTCTTTAAAAAACAAGCTAGGAATCCAGAGAACTTGCTTAAACTTTACTTCATTACAATGCTACATTGATAAATCAATATTTTAGGGCCATTTCAAAAATAATAAAAACTGAAACCACTTCTCTGAGGAGGAAGGAGAGGGACTGGTTTGTAAATGATGATAGTCCAAACATTGAAAAATGGGCTAGAGGTAAGTGGGAGTGGGTGGGAAAAAGAAAACCAACAGAAAGATCATGCACAAAGAAAAAACCAACTCAAAATCAACTTCCAGAAAAAGACTGTGGTAAAAGTGATTTCAAAACAACCAGAGAAACCTTGGGAAATAAAAGGAAGAAAACTAAGGACACAAAAACACGTGTGGAATAGGGATGGGCACAAACTGAATCACAAAGCAAAATTTGTCAGGAATTTTGGCCTGTTCATGGTTCAGGAACAGAAGTTTGTGACACAAACTTCCATGAAATTTTTGAAGCAGTTTGTGGTGGTTCATGGATGGAGCAGAAAGCAGAGGTTTAAAGAGACTCCATGTCCCTTTAAACCTCTGCTTTCTGTTCCCAGGGAAAGCTACAAAAACAGCTGAGTGTCGGGGAGATGTTCCCTTTCAAACCAGGCTGCACAAGGAAGCGCAATGGAGCTGAGCCCACAGGGAGAAGTCTCCCCACTGACCCAGCTTTGGGCTCTCTTCGACAGCCCCTTTAAACTGGGTTGCACAAGGGAACCCAATGGAGCTAAGCCCATTTGGGGCTGCGCAAGAGTGCCTGAAGCCGGGTCGGTGGGGAGATTTCTCTCTGTGGGCTCAGCTTCATTGAGCTCCTTTGTGCAGCCTGGTTTAAAAGTGCAGTGCAAGACAGCCCGAAGCTGGGCCAGTTGGGAGACTTCTCCCAGTGGGCTCAGCTCCTTTGGGCTCCCTTGTGCAGCCCAGTTTAAAGGGGCTGTGCAAGAGAGCCTGAAGCTGTGCTGGCGGGGAGACTTCTTCCCGCAGGCTCAGCTCCACTGGGCTCCCTTGTGCTGCCTGGTTTACAGAGGCTGTGCAAGAAAGCCCAAAGCAGGGCTGGCAGGGAGACTTCTCCCTGTAGGCTCACCTCCATTGGGCTCCCATATACAGCCCAGTTTAAAGGGGCTGTGCAAGAGAGCCTGAAGCTGTGCCGGCAGAGAGACTTCTTCCCGCAGGCTCAGCTCCACTGGGCCCCCTTGTGCAGCCTGGTTTAAAGGTGTCCAAATGGTGGTAGGTTTAAAGTCCATTTCCTTTTAAGGTTGCCAGCTTAGTCACCAGCCCAAGCACTTGTGCCTTTAACACCTGCTAATGTCTGTAGATCAAGGTGCTGTTAATGGGTTAGCTTTTCCTACTCTGATAAAAAAGGGAGAAGGAAACAATGTTGTTGCCTTCTTCCTCCTTACCGCAGCCCACAAACCTGCATGGATCCCATGATCCTAGGAATCAACTTTCCCAGAACTGGAATGTATGTTTGTGTGTGTGTGTGGGGGGGGATGCAAAGCTGGGAAGATTAACAATCCTTATATGAGCAGATTGCTGGATCATTTATCACTAGGCAACAAAAAGCTTCCATTAAGCTCTTCTAACTTTCCTATTTACCTTGACAGACAGAACTCCTTAACCATGTTGTGTGTACAGAAAGGGTGTGTACAGATCTGCCCTCTCACCAAGTGAAGAGGGTAAATGCCTGCACATCAGAGCATGGAAATTATATCTTTTATGAGCAGCATCTATAAATTATTTGATTGACATCACTTGTCACAAGTCTTTGATGATAGGACATACAATTCTTTAAAAACTGACAAGTGGAAAACAGCATACTGTGAATTACAACTTACATCATATGTTAGTGAATCGGCCTCATTAGCTACTGTAAGACCTGCCAATTCTCCAAGACCAAGTTCACTTTCAAGGGCCTCATCTGCTCCCATAATAAAAGATTTTCCAGATGAAGGAGGGAACGTTAAAGCTTCCACTGAAAGAGAGAAAATGTAAGTATTTCATAGTCCCCAGAGCTGTGTACTACATTGTTGCTCACATAACATTTCTGGGAAATTCAGTTCAGTAACCTCAAAAAAGGTTTATGAAGAATGCAGGAACAGATACTTGCCAAAATTAAACTTTTTAAATTCATATACCTTAGAACCCCCTCAACATGATTAGATACAAAAGAGGCAACAGTATATAACTAACTTCACAAATATCAGAGCAGAAACCTTTGGGGCCATTACACTCTGAGGGAAAAGGTCTTGACCAGTAAAGGTCTCAGACAAAAGTAAAAACAGGCCTTCTTGCGTTAACAGAAATCAAAACATAACAAGTTAAACCAAAGTTCTCAAGAACAGAGGAAATTTTTGGAAGCAGATCTTTTCTGCTTTTCCATTCCTCCAGCATATACCTACACCCACCATAAAGCTTCTATGGAGGGTTAGAAGAAAAATTGAAAAGTAGTGATATCTGGCACTTGGGGCTGCAGCAAGGAGAGAGAAATGAACAGAGCTTCCCTCTCCCTGGCATCAGAGCAAACTCTGTGAATATATAGCCTTGCAAGAGGGAAGGAGAGAGCCGGATTTTTTTTTAATGGGCCCATTACACATGGTTCTTAAATCCCCTCCCCTTTTATACCTTTGATTAAAGAGGAACAGATTAGTGCAAGGGAGGAACTATTTAATTCTTTCTTCTCTCACCACTTGCCCACAAATATCTGCACAATCTTATCCAGCAGCTTGACCTCAGCAATTTTGGGTGGGAAAGTAATACAAGTGAAAAAGAGTTAAATGGCCTCTCATTCCCATGCTGGCATGCTGGTTTCTCCTGTTAAACTGCAGCCCCAACAGCTGCATTCTGTTGAAAACGGGACACACACACACACACACACACACATGTCATCTTATCTT
>NW_015159784.1:139418-183072 GCF_001447785.1 Gekko japonicus
TTTCCCTAGGCTGCTTTAGTCAGATGAACAGCAGAGATGCAGGATATGTTATATAAAAATAGATACAGGACATAATCCAGGGAACATCAAAACCTGCTCGCAATTAATGGAGGACCCCACAGGATCGTCTGTAGAGCTTGAAAGGACACTACCAGGCACTGTTCAAGTAGAGGCATGATTTATATGAGGCACATCCGTGTGCAGGCTGCACTGCAACCTGAACGCCATCATCATCATCAGTCATCAGGACATGTGGGGGTGTTAATTTACAAAAGTGCTGCCTTTTATTTGGTATTAGCACTCCTTCATCCCTCCTGAGGAGCTTGTATGGGAACCAACATCAACTACGAACTTTCTCTTATGGCCAAAACAGAAATGATTCTGGGGAGGCCCATCTATGGCAATCCCACTTTCCCCTTTATAACAGCTGAGGCACAAGCTTTCCCCCTGCACAGGCAGTACTGACCTTCATCTGTTCTGTTGATCTCGTGTTCAATAAGTCGTGAAGTACTTGGTCTAGTAGTTGGTACAACTGATGATTGTAATGACGGCAGATCATCAACATCTCTCAAATTAGCAAGCATATCTTGCAGTTTTGACCTGTTGGGCCCTGGCCGAAACACAAAAAGTTGCAAAGGTTTATGTAAACTTTATTAACAGTGATTCTACTTGTATTAAACATGTTATTCTGACAACTATCAATGGATGCTATCTCTAGCAAACATGTGAAACCTTAAATAAAATTAATGAGCCCTTGTGGCCAGCAGTAAACTAAGTTTATGGCATGAAATAAGATGCTTGGAAAAGGAAGTGATGGATGCAACTGAAAGTCTACACACACATTTCATGGACTTGCATGACAATGTAAAATACATCCAACTGACAGCAAACAATAAAATAAAATGCTTTTTACTTTTCCAAAAATTGCAAATATGTGTGCATTACATTTTTGTGCACAAGTTCTGAAACTTTCACAAAATTAATCATTCATGTGGTTATTTTAGCTTGGTCGTGCCACAGTCTAAAGAATATGACAATTACTTTAGAACAAAAACAAAAGCAAAACAAATCAAGCAAGAGTCACTGTTTTGTTCTCCCTGAAGCTACATGTGGTGAAGACCCATGCCCTTCTCAACACTTACCTGCATTTTGCTCCATCACTTTCCCACATCCCTGTTTTGATTGTTTTATATAGGACTGAGGCTGAAACATATCTTCGGTAGTTTTTCCTGTTGTAAGTTTAATTAAGAATGGGAAAATGTCTTACCCACAGTCCATAACCGTTGTCCTAGTCTAGTAAATAACACAGCTATTTCTAAAGTGTATTCTAACATGGTTGTACTTCACACACTCTACAAGGACTTTTCACTACAGCCTTGCAAAATCACAGAAATCTCCTGAAGTCAGAACAACGGCTTTACCCAAACCCTGCCAATATGACAACAATTCTAAATCACAGCCTGTCACAGTTAATATTTCCTTCAAGTAAGCTACATAGGATTTTGCAAGACTGTATCACTGCCTGCAAAAACACACAAAATTCTATAGGCATGTGCATTCATCACTGATTAAACTCTTGAGGCTTTACAGCACAACAGTCAGGTTTCCACTCCACTCTGGATTTCCCCTCTTAATCTCCTCATCTAATAAATAAAGCCAACTCGTCAGTTTTAAATTCCTCTAGATTATATGGAAATAGTGCCTCTTCAAAAAGTGTTTGTCCTGAACAGATGCTTGAGGTCAATAATGGCAAAAAGCTTCTTGACTGTTCTTGTTCATAGGACCAATAGTAACTGTTCATAAAACAGTGCTTGCTGAAGTGGAGAGGGACGACAAATTCTAGCCTTTAATTAACTGCTCTTATTGAAACATTTAGGTCTCTTGTTCAGAAAGCTGTGCCAAGATTGTAAAAAAAACCCTATCTAACAATTCAAACAACAATATCAGCAAGTGATCAAAGAACTGAGTCACAGAGCTCCAAAGCTCTTTGCCTTAGACCTGAAACAGTTAATGTTCTGGTTGTATAACAGAGGCAAGGAGTTGTTTTCTGTGCCCGTGGCAGCCATTCTTTTGCTAAGTGTCCTACTTTAATTAGCGTTACAGTGTTCATATGCACCCATGTCTTTGTCTTGGTGAGTAACACTTTGTGCAAAACTAACACAGTCCATGATTTAAGTATTGTGACCTGTCAGATGTCATACCTCCCCATTTTGCAGTCCGAGTCAAGGAATGGGGAGTGAGCCCTGATGAGCTACAGTACATGATTAGTGTATGGAGTTTAGTGTGGTAGGGCCCCAAGATGTGCAGCCCTACTGTATGCCCCAGAGCTCTTATCTTTCAGTATGAAGTGCCACAAAATGCTGCTGCCTGTGCCACATGCTACATACAACCATATTCACTGCGAGTTATAAAGTGAAGCCCCAAGCTGGTAAAGCCGTCGGTGTGTGTGTTCTTTTCCTTATGGCGGAGGCTTGTCTCCATATATTGAGGGATATATGGAAGAAAAGTGAGGTGTCACCTTTATCCAAACTGGACAAGCAGGAATTAAATAAAGGGTCTTTATCACTGATGTTAACAGCTGAAGAAAACGAGGATGACTGCACCTCCTTCACAGGCTCACACCAGGACTGTTAATACCCATTCCAAAGATAGTGAGACTAGGCTGGAACCTATAGTAAGCACCTTCAAGCAATATGCAATGAAGCCTATAAAAAAGATTAGGCCACACTTGACCAGGCAAACTGGAAGAAACCTAAGTATTTTTAAAACTGGAACAGGGGTATGGGACCTACTGATAACTGCTGATCCCAGGTAGAGTTCCAGAAAAGTGGGTTATACCCCAATTATTGTTTTGAAGGCAAACTGTATGAAGCATTTTGGAATAATGACAGATAGTTACATCTCTTCTGCAGATGACCTTATGATTTCAGGGGGCAACTTCCTATATCTCACATCTGAGGGATCATAAGAGATCCTACTTTTTATGCTGCTAGATAATGTGAAGATCACCTTTTCACAGATTAGTAAGCAAATAATGGATAATTATCCTAAGAGTTGAGCAACAATTTCCACTATCTAGTGTGCCTTTTGCCATTGAGTATCTTTTAATATTCCTAACAATATATTCCCCTCCCATTGTTCCATTTTGGTATAGTGATCCAATTACAGAATGAGGTTCAACGAAGAAATACTATAATTTTAATAAACTTACACTACAGTATAACTTGTTAGAGATATAGCCTCTGAAACATGTTAAAAGTTAGCCCTTAATAAGATAATCACATCATATGGGGAAGCTCACATTTTTTATTAACTTTGCAAACATACACAGTGATAGTTCTTTAAAATTAAGCGTCTTCTTGCAAATGCCTTAGCAAATTTCAGCTGTCTCTCTTGATTATGTGCAATGATTTCATGAAACAACAGCAAATATTCTCACAGTACTTCTACTGTGTTTGAAATATACCTGAAACGTCCATATTAAATACCGAAACAGTTCACATGACATGTTTTTAGAGTACAGCTTCCAAACAATAAATTTATATTTTAAGAGATGTAACACAGAAAAAAAAGGTATGATACACAGGGCTAGAAAGTAAACTTCAAAATACTGAGCCAGTCGTTTCCCTGGCATCAAAATTGAACTTCAGATAATAAAGTGTTCTTTGAAAAGGACAGTCTGATTTTACTAGTTGGCCTGATAAGATTTATGTTTCCATTTCGAGCCCTGCATTCAAATTATGAGCACAGCATGGTTTGCATGTATCAAACATTAAATACAAACAGGGGTAGAAATTAATTTATCAACTTCCACTACTGGTTAAAAATATGTCCAGACCAAAGATCCTCTGTCACCGTTTTTATATACTGGTTTACCTTGTCCCTGGGACTGCCCTTTATAGGCTTTCAGTATGTACATGCTTCCCCCAAATATTATGGGCTTGTTTTTAGCTTATAACATATTGTGTACAGAAAGCTGTACACGTTTCCAACTTTTCCTCTGGGGGGGGGAAGAGAAGGAGGAGAGGAAGAGTCATCAGATATTGCCAATCGGACTAACAGAGTTTGTGACTTCATATAACTCTGCTTACTTTGTTTAGGGAGAATCATCTTATAGCTCAAGCAAAATCTTCAGCTGGTTTGGACATACTTTAGCGGGAAGTGTATTTTTTTTACTGTGATTTCCAAATATGTTTATTACTTAAAAGTATTTTAAAAATTTCTCCCACTTTATCCAACTGGATAAAAGCAGTGCCCCTTCAGCTAATCACTTTGTATTTTGAATATCATTAATTTCCACCCCTTTTAAATTGGTAAACAACAGGAAAGCAGTCAGGAGCAGCAAAGTAAAAGAGTAAGTTGTTTGAGGAAAACATTGAAAGATAGAGAATACTGGCGAAGTGAGAGAGGCGGGATTTATGGTCTTAAGATGCAATGTTTTCCACTTACTCTTCACCCCCTTTTTCCCCTTGCGCTCCTTTTTGTATTGCTCCTTCAGTTTGGTTATTACTCCCTGGTCCACATTCCAGGCTTCAGGCATGAGACACTGGTCTTCCTTTTCTAGATAAAGTAAAACAAATGAAACATCCTCTTTATGTCATTTAATTTGTTTTGGAATTGAAAGAGGCAGCAGCAACTGGTACATACATTTTATTCCAATTTAAGAGCACTGCGGTTGAGACTACCTTTCCATCTCATTTGTTCAGAACCTTTAGGAAAATAATTATTTAGGGCTGCAGTTATTGAACAGTTACAAATTCTGCCCCAGTTCAGGTCTGAGTGGAAGGTATTTCTTCCTTGGTTAATCTAATTTTGAATTACTTAAAGCCTATTATATTTTAGTCCCTTTGTGCTACTTAAACATTTGAACAGATGCTTAGCTTTGACTGGATTTCTTTTATATTGGACAAGAGAGCTCAAAATGAATAAAACTCAATGAGAAGTTGGGCATGGTGCTGTTTCAGAATGCAACAGACACAAGTCTGGACATTTCTCCTGCACAAGTACACGTGTCTTCTTTTGACTGTGACTTTCAAGAACTGAAAGACATAATGCAAGGAATACATCTCCCATTTAAACAGTTCAAATTATGACAATACAAACATCGGCTACAAGCAGCGTAGGGCACACAATGCATTACCAGTTTACTTATGTTTCAAGACGATCAATCCCAGAGAACATTTTCTCTCTACCTATTAGCTATTTGACAAATCCAGACAGTTACAGTAATACCCAATTCCACAAACTATATTTTATACAAATACTGTGCGGATGCAAAGTCTCCGACTGCATTCAAAGGCAGTTTCTCTCAACTACCTTAGACCCAGAACAAAATTGGGGTAAGTCCAGTAGCACCTACTTGGTTCGCAGATTATATTTGTGAAACTATTTTCAAGTCCAACTTAGGACCTTTTTTAATGGTCTACAATATGCTTACCTAAAACTACCTGTATTATAATGAGGACATACTAAGTTCTGTAGGAGCACTCTCTGCTTGCAACACTAGGGAGGAAAAAAGGTGCAGAATTTGGCACTCCAGGCTCAGATGATGGACTTCACATCTTGGATAGCTGAGCATTGCTACCACCTCTCCTGGGGTCCTGTAGAATGGCATTTTGGTGTAGTGGTTTGGTATACTGGTTAGGAGCATGGACTCTAATCTGGGAGAACCGGGTTTAATTCCCCACTCCTCCACATGCAGCTGCTGGTGTGACCTTGGGTCCGTCATAATTTGTTTCAGAGCTGTTCTCTTACAAGCAATTCTTGAAAGAGCTCTCTCAGCCCCACCTACCTCACAGGGTGTCTGTTGTGGGGCAGGGAAGGGAAAGGAGATTGTAAGCCACTCTGAGATTCCTTTGGGTAGTGAAGGGCGGGGTATAAATCCAATCTCTTCTCTCTCTTCTCTTCTTCTTCCCGCCCTCTACACTTTGGGGCGATCACAGAGTTCCCTTAGCAGCAGTCTACCTCAAATGTTATGCAGAACCGTTTGGTATAACTCCCTTTCATCTCTGGTTACACATCTTGTGTAATGACATATATAGAATTCGATTCAAAGACTTACTTCCTTTAAAGAAATGTATTTAAAAACTCAGTTTCTTCCAGTGTCTTTAAAGAAGTCTCTATTCATTGTATGAACCAAGCCTTGCTCTATTAATCTACATACACATAAAGATCACACATTTTCTTTTTTTTTCCATCACCAAATACTGATGTACAGCAGCATCCTCTCTCTCACAATCTCATACACACTTACCTAGGAGTAAGCGCCACTGAGCTCAGTGGGACTTAACAGTAAATAAGCATACTACCAGACTGTCAAGAGTTCATAAACCATAAAACTATGTTTTCAAGCGGAATGGAAGAAACATTCACATTGGTGCCAAATGAATGATCGACACAAAAATAAATGAAGCTACAGATATAAGAGACCATAAAATGTTCAACAGGATGGAGGTGACAAATCCAAAGGATCAAGAGAGTAAAGCAAATGGTGATAATCAGAGAATATACAGGGTTCGAGCCAGAGGGCCTCACAGGACAAATCTCTCCTGACTTTCCCCTTCCTGTTGCAAGTCCCCTGAACTCCTCAAAAACTGGCTCTTGAGAGGAAGCTCTTTAGGCACAAAATGGAAATCAGCAGTGAGAAGAGGAATTGATAATAATCTCCCTCCCACTTTGGACAGGAACCATCCTACTAAAAAGGGGGGGGGACTTTGAGGGAGGAGGTACAGAGTTTATAACTCAGGATGAAACAGAGTGGTCAGCCAACTGACACTGCAACAGAAGCTGCAATGTAATATAAATAAGGTGTTAATTAGGCTAACAAAGGGTCAAGAAGTGCTTCAAGTAACACTAAATACGTTAGGAAACTGCTGCAGAGCAACATTAAATGAATGCAATAAAACACACGTGCATGCAAAAAGACTACAATTTGCAGCAAACTGGTATGACAGACACTTAAGAAACAGGCATTAAAGACAAATGCACAGTTTGAATTTCATTTCAAACCTTCTACATTTGGCCCCTCTGGAAGAATACTGCAGACCAACTTAAAGTAACTAGCAATTATAAACAGGCCCAGGTTAAGGGGGGGGGATAAGTAGTGAGCACACAACACACATCTTGTTGATTGGCTTCAGGACTTTTTCAAATTCTAGATAAGAAGCTAGTGTGAAAGCATATACATCTCAAGTCCAATGCCTTTAATGCCGATGAACCTCAAAAAGCATATTGGTCTGTCTCAAAACATCACTGTACAATTAGAGTATTAGGAAGCCTATGACTGAATTGTTTCCTTCCTGACAACCAACATCTACAAAGTTACAACGGATGAATGATGTACAATGTTTTAATACTGGCCTAGGTCCCAAACAGCTGCTGTGACATTGTATGGTTAAAATGCTACATCTGCTATACATTTTTTTAAAAATAGCAATTTTGATATTATATTCCGAAAGAATAAAGCCATTTTTTGCCCTCTAGAATCCTATGCTAAGCAACTAACACACAAGTATAAAAAGTAGGTAACTTTCCCAGAAAAAGCATTTCTTCTAAGTAGAAAATTAATACAAAAGGGAAAGGAGTGGGGGGGGGGGATGGCAGATGTATCTGTCCGCCAAACCACAGAAGTGTTTACTGAAGAGTATTTCAATTGCAGTAGATGTGACAACTGGTATTTAATGAGATTCTCTTAATTTCCTTACCCCAGTCAGTACCATCTCCTGAACTTCTGGATTCTCCTTCACCTTCATCAGATGTAGCTAAGAAATCAAACTCCTTCAAGGCCTCTTCTGTATCTTTGTCTTCACTGCTATCAGACAGCACCCTTTTTCTAACCATCTGATGGACAAAAAAATAAATATAAAAATATTGCATTATTTCTAACCACAATACACACATGAAATGCATGCAAGAAAAAGGGAGTCTGGAAATACATCAGTTTAAATCTACCTGAAAATACTGACTGATGCATTGCGGTTACAACTCAGTGTAACTATATTCCAAGTAGCATATAATCAGTGATTGCAATGTGCAAACATGAATCTCGGAAGCTAAGAAGAAGCCAGGCAGAATTTTTGAGTGGGCAGAAGAGAAGTTGCATAGCTCATTTCCCCTTCTCTGGACTAGCAAAAACAGTATAGGTTGTACAATACACGGACAGCTTTGTGTACTGAAATGGCTAAGATAAATAATTGTGATGTGGAAGGTCCCCAGTTCACATTTCACTTTCACCACAGATTTACTAGGTAACCTTATGCAACCTAATCTCTCTCAGTTTCACCCCCATTTGCAATATGGGAGATAACAACATTGGTCCACCTTGCAAGGTTTAAGGATTACTGATATAATATGTAAGCTGTTCTAAGCACTGAAGTGTCATATAAATGCTAACTATTATTAAAGTAAGGTTACAGAACCCAGCTTTGGGTTACTACAGATTTTGCGAGATAGGCTTGCAAATGAATGCTCTACAATAAAGGCCTTTCATGTTTTTCTATAAATACATGTCTCACATACACATAGTCATATATGCGTTTTGTCATATCAAGAAAGTGAGGATTCCTTCACTGTAAGTCTTGTTTCACTATTAGAGGACTTAGCCCACCGTTGAAGTATCCATGATTGTTCTCTCTCTCCCATCAATATCATCATCGTCATCTTCATCACTGAATTCAGCAGCAGCATTTTCAAGGAATTTAAATGTCTCTAGCAGTGAAGCAGAGTCTGTCAAATCTGGTTTCCTAGATAAACAAAATAAAAAGCAACACAATTTATTTTGTCTCTGCTTGCTTCTGTTCATTTTTACAAAGCCCCAGGATAATCCAAAATAAATCAAAGATGAAATTATTAAACCTAATATTCATAATACATAGATGCAAAAAAAGCAACTAAGGGACATTTTATTACCTCTTCTATTTACCATGCTTTAGTTTTCACCAAAGTGATTCAACTATGGTAAGCATTATCAAAACTGGTTATGTTTGAAAATTGTTCACATTTGGGTAGAAACTGCTACACATTATCACAAGTACTCTACTTTTAAAATGCAAAAAGGTCTTATGGATTGACAAGATTTTCAGCAGACTAGCTGACAGTTTCAATAGTGAACAGTAGCATAAACATTATGACCTATATATGGTATCCTACCTTTTCTGTCTTAGGACTGGAAAGTAATCTTTCCCCTGAACAGAGTTAAATTTTAATAGTGCAGTCATAAGTAGAGTTATACCCTTCTAAGGCCACTGACATCACTGTACATCTCCTGGTTTCTATGTTATTATTTTGGCATTTTAAAAAATAGAAATACATCCTTCCCCCAGACGTAACAGGTATCTTCTCAAGCAAGACAAAACTAAAGGTATGATGCAGATGCTCTTCAAAACGTGACTGGACATCATCACTTACCTAGTGAAGTTCATGTCTCAGATTAGGAAAACAAAGAAGCACAAAGGTACAAAATTCAGCGCAAGATTTATATACATTTTAGAACACTTTGCTGGATCCTGAATCCCACTGCTTTGATTCTTGAGCAGGCACAGAATTTAAACATCTCCCAAATAATCTTTTGCTTGATTCAAAATTACTAGGGAACAGTCAACCAACATTTTAAAGCTGAGCAAGTCATATGATGTCTACATTGCATGCTCAAAATACTATTTTCTATAGTATAGCCTGGAAATGGATATCGGAGACTAAGCAAGCAAGCCAGTTTTTGGTACCAGAGTAAGCTAACAAAATGAAAGCAGGACCAGTTATCAGAGGTTACCCATAATGCCCTATGAGTCAGGGTCATTCTGGGGAGTCTCTATGGAACTTTTGAATTTTATTGCCACTCCTGATAGTAAGCAAATCTTTTTTTTCTGTATGAGGATTAAGAACATTCTAATAGGATGTTTTTAAAAAACTGGACACATACATGGACAATTAGTATACTATTTTCTTGAGCTAACTAGCACAATATTATAGAAATGGCTCACATTACTGTCCTGTTCATACATAGCTGAAAAGGTCTACATGTAATAGAACAATAAGATTTTGATCCCTTCTTTTGTCCTCCAGCCTTACTAGCCCACCATCCATGAATCAGAAATGTTTAAATGGGATTTTTGCACACAGAATCCTACACATAAAAGTATGATTTACATGATCTTTGCATCCTCAAGATCACACAGAACAATCTTATACACGTTGCATACTGAGTTTATTCTAATTTTAGACCTTTAAATCGCACTATCTCAGCCCATTCTGTTCCTCTACGTGGCTTACAATGAAAACAAAAATTTTTTTTTTTATCAGGATCATGTGAAGTTTGTCTGCTCCCTGCTATGAATGTCCTTTACAAGTTTTCAAGTATGTGTGAAGGGAGGGCATGAAGATAGCAATCATTTAATAAAAATCAAACAAATTCTCCAGTGTGTACCTTTTAAAAGTAACAGCCATTACCATGTACATTTGCCTGCATTTTAACTCACTGAACTTGGGGCAAATTACCCGTGTCAAAATGACCTATTACAAAACCAGCATACTTACATTATGCTCCCGTTTTAAGCCTCAATTGTTTTAGTTTGCAATTTTAAATAAGATTAAGCCAAAACTGGGGGAGGGGGGAACTTCCACTATCTCCATGAAAATCATTCAGCTACTTGGAGGGGAGGGACTTTGAACAGAAAGGAAAGTGTTCACAGTTTGGCTCTCTTCCTGGCATCTGTTCAGAGTGGAGGCAATGGGCCTGATATTATCACACACACACAAAACTGATGGCCACATTGTGTCATCACAAAGCCAGGTGAGGGAAGGGCAAATTACCCTCATTTTGAATTGGCAATGTGATATTATGTTCATGACATGATCTCCAAACAGGAAGGATAGTCCCTGGAAAAAAGGTAGCTGTGTTAAAAATTGTACTAAAGCAGCAACCAAAAGGAGTTGCTAGTACAACCACAAAATACACCAAAAAGGTAAATATGGAAGGGTATTTCAGGACTTCCCTCCCAACCACTTTTTGAACCAAGATGTTTGCTAGAGTATATTGATGTAAACCCAGTTTTAAAATGCAATGGATGGGGGTAGGACTTTGCTAAAACATAGGTTTTAAAGTTACTACTACTGCAAAGTCTTATTTGAATGGTTTTACAAATTCATATGAATCAAACTTTAAGTATACAACTTGAAATCCAATTTGTTAACAGTCTTAATTATGACCTGATTAAAATAAATGTTACAGTATATCAAAATGTGATATTTAAAAAGACATTTAACAAGATTTCCTGTTTCACAAAAAAATTTATTGCCTAAAACAACCATCTTTTTCATATTGCCTCCATCAAGACATATACAGACAGCTTACAGCAATGATACTATCAGTATTTAACACAGGACTGCTCCACTTAGAATCCGATTTTTAAAGAATTCAATATTTTAAATGTACGTCAGATATCAAACAATGCAGCCTTGAAGTATTTATTCCAATTTGCAAAGAGAAAAATAACATTAAAATAAAGAAGCAGGGGTTAAATTAAAAACCAACTGGTGTACTAAGCAAGGCTATACCACACTGACGAGTCAGCTTTCATCCGTTTTTCTTCTGCCAATGACATTTAATATTAAAGATAATCCTTTACATAACATTCACAGCAAGCACTGGAAAGTCTAAATGTTAATAAAAGGTTAATTTTTAGTATCCCCTGCTGAGTTCATTCATGCTGAGTGATGGTACTTATCTTTTGTAAAACCTGTATGCTGATCTGAAGAACATTTCTTTCACTAAACATTATAAAACATGTGTGAGTGGGATTATATCTGCAAATTATCAAAATAATCTTTCCATTCATGGGCTCGAATCTTCCAGGATGCATCCTAAGTCCACATGATGCTCTCCACTGCAAAAGTTTTCATTGGGATCTGTACATTAGCAAATACATTGGCTTGTGTAAAACAGATCTTGGGAAGCACAAATAACTCTTCCTTAAGGAAATATTATGCCACGTTTATATCACCATGGGGGAGCTGTAAGCATTTTGCTCCTCTGAGATTAATGGTTTCCTGTCCAGTATTCTTGCACTTGCTGATTTACAGCCATTCTGATAGTTTTTTTTAAAAAAAGCTAATTCTTATCAATAGTGCTATCCCGGGGGGGGGGGAGAGAACTTCACAGAAGTGGAGCCCACAAATGCAGAATTCTTCATGCACAGAATTCTTCACTCCACAAACTCCAATTGGTAACTGACCCTTAGAATTTTTAATTTTTATGGTTGCACTCTAACAATCTATTACATTCCAGGACACAGTATGTCATCTTAACAAAACAGACAAGTCACAGACATCTATGGCCTAATTTCAGCTTAATGATTACATATAATGGTATGCTTTTTAAAAAAAACAAAAGCACCCATCATGAATCACTTCTTTATTCCTGGTATTTCTTACAAAGTTTCAGGAAAAAACTCCCACCAAGCTCACTCCAAATATCATATACTGGTATACATTAAAACCCTTAAAACTTTTACTTAATATAGAGCACATTACTTTTAAAAGCACAATTTAGAACACATTGCCAGCAATACTTGCCCAATCATCACTTTTTCTTTAGTCTCAGCCTCTGTGCCATTCACCATCGATTCTTGGTTTCTTTCATTTTCCCCACCTGGCCCGTCGCCTGAGAGGCCCAGCAAAGTTCGTACCCGTTTTGACTTCACATCCAGTATTGTGTCGGTATATCCCACCTCTTGCAAATATCTGTATGAAGAGAAACCATGCCAGTTACTCAGGAGCTGCCGATAAAGATGTTAACATTGATTGCTACAGTCTTCCCAAACACTGACATACAGTTAAGTGCTAAGAAGAATGAGACTGTGTGCTGACGCAGCAGGCTTCCGAATCATCTTGTACCAGCTGCAGAGGGCACCATCACTTTGCAGTGCCAGTCTCTACAGTCCCCCCAAAAAGCAAAGAGCTCAGCTGTCAGTGTACAAACAATACAGTATTCATTGTATTTGCCAAGAGGCAAAACAATTCTCCAGACAGACATTTTCAATTACCACAACATTATTTTATAAATACAGTGACTTTTACATGCCATCCTTCATTTAGTAAGATCCATGCAAACATGTTCAAAAGACAGATTTTGGTTATTTTATATTATTGTCCTTATTACCTCAGTTACCCATTCCACCTCCCCTTCCCTCAATTTATCCCGGTGCGGCATAGGGGTTAGGAAGTTCAGACTAGGACTCGGGAGACTTACGTTCAAATCCCTAGTTGGCCACACAGTTTGCTGGGCAACTTGGTCCAGCTGCACACACTCAACCTAGCTTATTCTCACAGGGTTGTTATGAAAATAAAATGGAGGAGGAAAGAACCATGTATGATGCCCTGGGTTCCTTCAAGGAAGGGTAGGATAAAAATGTAATGATTCCTATTACCCTATTATCAGTATTTCAGACAGATTTGTATAGAAAAAAAATTCTGACAAGCAAACATGGCTCAGGTATTCATTTTCTACTTCAAGTTGTTTAAAACTTGACAAATTAAGCCAGGGGTAAAAAATTCCTATGTGTTAAGTTTGCTTTAAACATTTCTCCTTTTAATTTTTCAACAATGCTGCAATGTTTCTGGAAATATTTTTGCCCACCAAATTACCCTTTTAACTCCACTAAACGTTTGGTGGAGGGCTTCTGGTGCATGAGTTTCTTTGGTTTACCATAATTCCTAAAAAAATCTGAGAAGTCTACAGACAACAGAGAGACTCACAGAACAATGGACTTTTTCAGGAGAATGACTATGGCTTTATTGATTTTCATGTATTGCCTGCCTTTCTTACTATGACATAAAGGAGATTACATGTAGGACAGAACTATTCATGCAATCAGTAAACCAATTATAAAATTCATTAATATTTGAATGATAACATTTGGTTCTAACAGCAAAGATTCCTACTAAATCAAGTCTATCAGCAACTGGATTACAAAATAGTAAAGAATCCTAGTAAAACAACATAATGCAGCAGGGCTGGGACTGAAAAACTGGAAGGAAAAAAGTGTTATCCCTAATAAAGATCATCTCACAAGCTGATTCATTACATCACAGCTTTATGACTACCAGAATGGCCCTCAAGACTAACATGGGGACCAACTATAAAGCTTTTGGGGTCTGTTATTCTATTTTGGTTTTAACTGGATTCCCCCGCCACACACACACTATTACTGTAAGCTACCTTGAGCCACAAGGAAAGGCAGGGTATAAGTGTTTTAATAAAAATGAAATTAAAAAACCAATACTTTTAAAAGCCCTTGCACCACCATTGCACTTTTCATCACACTTTATTTCCATTTTAATCAGTACCCACATTCCACTTTTGCCCTAACTGTGCTACCTCCTCTTTCACTATTCCTGTCTTCAACTTTATTACAGATAAAGCCACTAGCATACTCCTGCACTATTAACAGTGGGGAGGTTTCCACTTCCATTTAACAGCGAGCAGGGCAGAGCTGTCCAACTTTGCTCCTTCCCCTGACTCAAAAAGGAGCACCTGAGCACCTGCAAACAGAGATAAGAAGCTGTCCTTCTGAAAAAAATGCTGACACAAGCAGTGACATGTTGTGGGTCACCCTTTGTTTTGAACTAGCATGATGCAGAGAATGATCAGATGCAAACATCATCCAAAGGTGCTGGAAACAATCACACTACGGCAGATGATAGTCTGGGGGACACTTACTGCCTGAGCAACTGGCGTCCCTGTTTCCATATTAGCTGGCTATTTGGTTGTGAATGGACTTCAGTTTCATTCCCTTCATCTGCAAAATGAAAATAAGATAAAAATAATTTTAAAAAAACACAACCAGGAGACTCAATTTTGTCAGTTTTATGATCAAGAAGCGACTAAGCATTCAGAAGTGCCAAAAATCAAACTGAAACACACCGGAGAAGCTGTGGACCAAACTAGACAAAGTAGTAGATCTATGAATGAATCTCAATAATGCTTTTGTTGATAAATATCAGCTTAGGGGGACATGGGGAGAGAAGATTCAGATCAGGAGTGCAGCTTCAGGTGGGTTCTTTTCCCCCCATGCCTTTTTTCAGCCTCAAATAGCACACCCCAAGAGCTACTCTTTGCCCCTTTAGAGGAAACATACAGGTTGCTTATATGCTTCCCCCAAAGAGGAAGTGAATGTTGCCCTCTCCCCACAACACAGCCACAATCTGACCCCATGATTGCTGTGCATCAATTACAAAAATTTGGTAAGATCCAAGAGCAGATCGCCACCTGGACCTTAAAATAAAGTACATTGTACACCACCCTTTGGTTGCTATCCTTTTTTATTCCAGTGTGGTTAGCTCACAGCCTATAGGCTAGGAGCTGTGCCATTTGAGAGATTCCTTTTTTTCTTAGGGTAATATGGATTATTCCATATTTAAGACAGGAAAAAGTGCTATGTTAATTTACATCTGCAGAGTTATATAAGTTTACTGATTATTATTTTACACAAAAATTAATAGCAATCAGGAAGTTATACAGCATGGGAGAATAAATGTAAATTGCACGCAATAATCCATAGCAGAATATATTTTAATTAGTTTAATCAGTTCATTGCTCTGCCTAGTGAAAAATCTTCATTAAAAGAGAAAAAATATGTTATTTGGCAATCAAGAAATTGTGGAGCTCTGGATATATATACTTGCAACTTGGGAAAAGAAGAATGTGCAACGGTATTTTCCTGAAAGAACTCTACTATGATTTCCAACCTAGATTACAAAATCATGGGATTACAAAGTGGGCATGGGAACAAAATAAGAGAGACAACAGACTGTGATGCATGATTGGAAGCCTGAGGCTAGTTACAATTGACATTATAAACTGGAAATAAATGTCAGCCTCAGAAGCCCAAAGTAAAATTTGGTATTTGGACCCAGCTCGATGACCCCAACATTAGCATCCACCTATACATCCAGAGCAACACAGCTTTCATTTAAACAGAAGCAGGCACATTTGCGGAGAATACTCAAGAGCAACCTTTAAATGAAGCTGAAGCATCACCTCACTTATTCCTTCTTCTTGTTATGCTCCATAGTATAGCTGACACACGTGCAGAGAGGAAGTCTTTTCCTTAAAGTTTGTTTTCTGATAAGAGCAAAAGGAATTACTGCTGCTCTTCTTCTTAGCCACTCAACTGGTCACTAAATCATCCCTCTATCTCCAAGAGAGACTGAGTTTCATCACATGACTAATTCTTTAAAAGCCTTTCCCACTGCTTTTATACTTGCTTGTTATTTATTGTACTTCAGTCTTTGGGTAAATTGTCTTATGGTTATTAAGATTATTTTTAAAGGAAGTAAATTATATTGAGACATAGTGACTCAATTTTCTTGTTTCATGACCCCAGCCATCAATGAGAAGTAGCCTACCTACCAATTCAACAACCATTCAACACTGTAATTGTATTTATGTATACAAATAATGGGCCAATTCAGATATAACACTGGAACAAGGATTTAAAGCTGGGTGAGAGAGAATATATATGTGTCCTCCTTCTCCCTTCCAGCACATGGTTTTTCTTGTTCATATTTTGGATTCCATTCTGAACCTAGGTTCAGCACTTGTGACTAGTTAAAATAAACAGTCACTTCTACACTCACAGTTAAGATTTGGTTTTAATCAGGATATTAAGGCAAGATGTCAGCTGTCCAGGCTTAATTGTTTTGTTGTTCACACTTTTGCATAATAGAATCCCCTCTTCTTCTTTCCATACAAAACTAATTCTTACCAGAATCGTAGTTGGGTGGTTTCATGTCTCCCTGATTTAACTCTGTGCCATATTTTAACTTGTGGTATTTAGCTCTGAAAAAGAGAGAAAAATCAGTCAGTGTGCCTATATATTACTGGTCTCTCACTGTTGGGAAAAAATTGTGTTCCTATTATTTTCCAATACAATTTTGTTCATTTCTTTCCACACAGCCCCTGCAAATATCCTCTCTATGTGATTATTCTTCAAACATAAAGAATAGTCTAAGTTGTTTCATTGTTACTTGAATATGGTTGACTTTTATTCTGCTACTGCTGGAAATGCACATATCTCACAAGGCTGACTCCTACAAAAAGAGCCAGTTTGACTGCCAAACCTGCAATCTAAAGACCTGAAGAATCCAATCCAGCTGTTCACAGTAACCCTGCCAAAACATCCATAGAAAAACTAGGAGTTGCTGCCAGAGCAAGAGACATAAACAAGTAATGCTGCCAGGAACAGCACTGGGAGAGAGAGCCTGCCTCAAGGAAACGGATGCAGTCTCGTGCTGGTCTGAAGACATTCAAAAGGCCTACATATAAGTATGTTTCGTATTTTAAAAGTATGATATTTGAACTGGCCATCAGCAGGACATGCGTGAAATTTAAATAGTGAGTGCCCATTAAGGAATGTGCAGAAACCTCTGAGCTTAATTTTGAAATAAAGGTACTGGAGGTTGATGGGTGTTAAAGAGGTTACAATAATATTAATTCAGAACACCTACTTTACGTAAATATTCCTATTCAGTCCTTTACAGTCTCTTACATCAAAAAAGAAAGAAAAAAATAGAAGTAGCATTGTAATACGTCATGTGTAGTAATACTTTGAGAGCCAGTTTGGTGTCGTGGTTAAGTGTGCGGACTCTAATCTTGGAGAGCCAGGTTTGATTCCCCACTCCTCCACTTGCACCTGCCTGGATGACCTTGGGCAAGCCATAGTTCTGATAAGAGCTGTCCTTGAAAAAGAGCAGTTTCTGTCAAGAGCTCTCTCAGCCCCACCTACCTCACAGGGTGTCTGTTGTGGGGAGGGGAAGGGAAAGGAGTTTGTAAGCCGCTCTGAGACATCTTTGGGTAGTGAAGGGCGGGGTATAAATCCAATCTCTTCTCTTTTTCTTCTTCTTCTTCTATTATAGTTTATAATATTTTATGTTTTATTTCATTTAGATATTTATACCCCACTTTCCCTCTGACAAAGTCCCAAAGCAGCTCAACACATCATGCCAATTATTACAGGAGCAAACCAGACCACCCACAGATAAGACAAGACTTTTACAACTTCAGTGGACTCCAAGTATACAGAACAATATGCCTTAAGTTTTCCTAGAGACGGACCCTGACTCCAAGAAACTGAGGTGAACTGAGCATGCTCTAAGAGGGCTAGGATGCTGAGCATCACTTACAAGGGGTGGGAACACTCAAAAGGAGCTGAAAAAATTGGTCTGTCCAAACTCTTGAAAGCTTATAGAGTCCTAGAGAGGGAGATTCAAAAACTGTTCCCCCCAGAAACATGCACAGTTTCTCAAGGAATCCTGGCTTGTTTCCCCTAATCACAAAGTTCATTGGCAGGGCAGCAATAAAAAAAGCATCCACAGACAAGGCTGGGGTACTCAGGGACTCTTCATGTATGCACAAAAACACCAACCTGCAAATTAAAACTCTACGTCTGCTCCATAAGCCACAGGCTACAGAGGGAAGCTGAATGTACATTTAGAGGGTGGTAAGAAGACCAGCCACCGTCAAGACATTAAGAGCTTAGTGTACCCTGAAGATTTGGGTCAGAAGGAAATTTCCCAATCATTAAGGCTTCCACATAGTTCTTTGCAGGACCTTAAATTGTCATATCTATTATTCATTAGAATCACCGTGCAATAGCATTTCTTCAAATACATCCAGCAGGAAACCAGCCAGTGAAACTGTTGGGACTTCGGATGACCATGGAATAAAAGGGGGATATGGCAGAGCAGCTCAGTGAATTCCTTGCATCTGTGTTCACTGTGGAAAATGTGAAGCATGTACCCAAGCCACAGCTACTTTCTTCAGGAAGGGAGTATGAAGAAATGAGTCAGATTGAGGTGATGAGAGATGAAGTTATAGACCTACTGAGGAAGTTAAAAACCATCTCCAGGTCCTGATGGCATACCCTCAAGGGCCTTAGGAAATTTCAATGTGATACTGTTGATCTATTTACAGTTATATGTAACTTGTCACTAAAATCAGCCAATGTACCAAAAGACAGAAAGAGGAGTAAATGTTACGCCAATTTTCTAAAAGGCATCCAGAGGGGAACCAGGAAATTACAGGCCAGTTAGCCTAACATCTGTACCAGGGTAATTAGTAGAAACTAATCAGAGATAGAATTATTGGGCACATAGAGGAACAAAGCCTGCTGAGGGAAAATCAGTGTGGCTTCTGCAAAGGGAATTCCTGCCTCACCAGCCTTTTGGAATGATTTGAGAAAGTGAACAAACATGTAGATAACGGTGACCTGGTAGGTGGACTTTCAAAAGTCTTTTGATAAGATATCACCAAAGACTCCTGAGTAAGTTTAGCAGCTGCAGGATAAGAGGACTGGGTCATGGACTAAAAAAATGGTTAAATGACAAGAATCAGAGAGTAGGAACAAATGGACAGTTGTTTCAATGGAGGGAAGTAAGCAGCAGAGTCGCACAAGGATCAGTATTGTGGAAGGTGCCATTTAATTTGTGCATAAATTATCTGGAACGGGGGGTGAGCAGTGTAGTGGCCAAGTTTGCAGATGACACAAAATTATTCAGGTTGGTGAAAACCAAGGCCAACTGTGAAGAGCTCCAGGAGGATCTCTACAAATTAGGTGAGTGGGCAACAATGTCACAAATGAAGTCCAGTGTAGGTAAGTGTAACGTGATGCATACGGAACAAAAAAAATCCCAGCTTTATGTATATGCTAATAGAGTCTGAACTTGCTGAGACTGAAAATGAAAAAGACCTTGGGATTGTAATGGATAACTCTACGAAAATGTCAACCCCGTGTGCCACAGCAGTGAAATGGGCAAACTGTACATTGGGAATTATTAGGAAAAGGACTGAAAATAAAACAGCCGATATAAATAATGCCCCTAAACAGTTCTGTGGTGAGGCCTCATTTGGAATACTGTGTGACATTCCTTGGAATACTGTGTGAATATCGCAAAAAGCACTTTGCAAGGATGAAAAAATTAAAGAAGACAGCAACCAAGATGATGAAGTGGTTGCAGCACCCTTCCTATGAGGAAAGGCTGAAGAGTAATCTCTGACCAGGTTCTCTGAATTCCCAGCATTCATCTTTAAAAAATATCTGGCCTCTTTTGTTGCGGAGATACAAGGCACATCTCTGCAACAAACGGAACTAGAGACTTGATCTTTTTTAAATGAAAGCTAGGAGCTCAGAGAACCTGATATACACATTATTATAACAGTGTATCAATATAATGATATTCAACTGCCAACTTCAAAAAAACCCTGAAAACACTCCAGTGGCTGAAGGTGGGGGAATGGCTGCTGCCAAGGAAATGGGGCAGAGAAATGGTGGGGAAACCCGCCATGTGGAAGCCCTATTGCTGCTGTGTTATATCAGCAGCCACAGCAGCAAAGGGTAAACCACAAACCACTTTGCTTTTAAGTTAACATGTTTAATACTGAGGTACATTTCCCGTAACTAATTTCATATGGGACTTAAATCACTACTAACATTAGCTGAATCAGGGGCATCATGATGAAGCCCTCAGCTTGGGCTCATCCAAATTTCCATCCATGCCCATGCTCTTAACTGGCCAGGAAGATGTAAACTTACACCATTGTAAACACACAGCCCTTACAGAAAGTGCTAGATTTTATTTTTAGTATTTCCATTATGATATTATATCCCATCATAGTAGCGCCACTGTTGTGAACTAATTAATTTAATTATAATTTATTTATGCCTTATGCCCTCTCTCAACTGAACACAGTTCAGGTATAAGCCATAAAATTAGCAGTTCAGACAACATCAGTACAACAGTCTTAGGTATTTATTCCAATATAGACTGGGCATTTGACAACTCCATTTTATCAACCAGTGAATCAGATAGATTCTTACATGTTTTTTTAAAAAGACCTACTAATAACTTTTCATTTCCATTTTCACATAGCTCCTTCAAAATGTTACAGCACATTTTAGAACATTAAGGTACTTTCACTAAGTGATCAGGGAAGTCATATAAAACCAAAATTGAAAGCGTCCTTTGATACTACATCTATACCCAAAATTTATCATTCATTTCTCTTATTTGTTATCAGTGCTTTTTCAGAAGTTTTAAAAACAACCTGGAAGGGGTTGCTTCCACTCTATATAAGGTAAGAGCTCAAGAATAGTCAAAGACTAAAATGCAGTTTAGTGTACTAATATCTATACTGTAAACTGTGGTTAACTGTGGCCTTTTTACACACCTACTGTGACCATTTATGGCATTACTTTCTCTTAGAGGAGAGGGGATGTGGACAGAATATGGATTTGAGGGGCATGTTGCTTTTCTAAATTTGATAAGCAGTTCCTGTGATCACAATTCAAAACACAAATAATCACTGATATCAAGCTTGGTACCTTTCTTGTTTAAGAGCATATTCCAACATTTTTATTCTTCGCACTAGATCCTTCTTCAGATTCTCTTGCCCCTTTCTTTCCCCTTGAAGAAAGGCAATTTGGGCCTGAAAAAGACAATGCTTTACATAGAATTTTTTAAAAAAACAACCCAAGTTTCTTCCCTACAACCATTCAATGTCAATAGTTCTGATATTTTAAATATTTAAAACATTACCCAAGTTCTTAAGGCAAGGAAAGCCCAAAATCTAAAGCGTGATCTGGCATATGCAGTGAAAGTCTTCAGAGTTTGCTCTTATGATAAATATCATCTACAAATAAAATTAAACAGCAGTTCAAGCAACCTCTGATTCATGAAAACTCATGCTGGAATGAATTATATTAGTCTTTAAGATCCTACTTCTGTTTAATTTTTCTGCAACCAACTAAAACTGTTACTGCTCTGGATTTACCAACTACTAATAGTATTTATAACAGTTATAAATCAACTGTCACATAAACCTCTCACAGCAATAACAAAAAAAGCCTTCCAAACACATACACTTTCTGAACAGAAATAGTTGTGCATTGTTCAAGATACCATTCATAGAAAGAAGACATCTGCCACTGTCGTGAATTTAAGTAGCAGGGCTTTTTGCCTTACTATTCTTCAGCAAGAGGAGGTTATGCAACATTAACATGGTTAACACTATTACCCTGTATACTGGGCAGCCTGAGTGACCATACCACTCCAGTCATGTTCCATTTACCCTGGCTTCCAATTTGCTTCCAGGCTCAATTCAAGTTGCTGGTACTGACTTTTAAACTCCTGTATGGCCCGGGACCAACATACCTTAAGAACAGCCTTCTCCCACATGCACCTACTTGTTCATTCCAGTCACCTTTAGAGGCCCTGTTTTGGTTGCCTCCACTATTTGAGGCCAGGCAGTCCTCTTTGGAGGCCCTGCTTTGGTAGCCCCGACACCGGAGACTAGATAGGTGGCAACCTGAGAAAGGACTTGCTTGGTCATGGCACCAAAACGTTGGGACTCCTGCCCCAGGGGAACTCATTTGTCTCCCTCTTGTTGGTGCCTTCCACCAAGTGAAGGTGAAGACTTCTTTGTTTTGTTTGGCATACCCCCCAATAACGGTTGCTCCAATGTTTTCATGTTCATTGCCTCGGGGACCCTGATCAGGGTGGAAAGGTGGCATAAGAACATTTTAAATACAAATGGGATTAAAAAGTGCAGACTTTGATGTATAGTAGCACACCTCTAGTGATACAGAAACAGCACTCACTTTCTTTTACTTGAAAATTCCCCTGATACGTTATTTGAATCAGTCAAAGCACAACACACAGGAGTATGTAATGTTATCTTAAGTATCATCTGTTTGAATACCAGAGCCCTAAACTAAAATCTGACTGTAAAATATGTAACAATATTTTAATACCAGGAATGCAAATCATACTGGGCTTGTCCTGCAGACACTCCCAAGGAAGTTTATGTGATCTGTTTTTACACACACACACACCCTGTGAAATATCACCAACAGGTTCTGAAGAACTTTCTTGGCTAAAAGGTCAACATTCCAGTCACAGTTGTGTCACAATTTCTTTCTGAAGATGGGGAAGGGCTGAAGTAGAGATAATGACATGTTTTCTTTGTATGGGTGAAGCACATTCTCCAAAGTTCTTCAAGCCCAACCTTATTCAACAGTGCCGCATCAATATGAAATCCACCTCAACACACCTCTCTAACTACTACGACTAACATTTCAGAATAAAATTAAAGGCATTTAAAGATGACAAAACTAAACTAAAATGTAAAGGTAACTGTTCAGAGGTAGAAGACCTAATATTTTAAATCCTGCTACATTCTCAAAGCAAGTTTGGTGTAGTGGTTAAGTGCATGGATTCTAATCTGGGAGAACCGGATTTGATTCCCCACACCTCCACTTGCAGCTGCTGGATGAGCTTGAGCAACCCACAGTTCTGTCACAGCTGTCCTGGAAAGAGCAGTTCTTGAAAGAGCTCTCTCAGCCCCACCTACCTTAGAGAGTGTCTGCTGTGGGGAGGGGGAGGGTAAGGAGATTGTAAACTGCTCTGAGACTCTGAGTGAAGGGCGGGGTATAAATCCAATATCTTGTCTCTTCTTCTTCTTTAAAGTACTAAGAGCTAACCCAAGGTCTTAGTTAATACTGTTCCAGTCATTATTTTCACCCACAGTATAAGTACCCCCTTGACAAAAGAGAGTACTGAGCTGTTTTACGTCAGGCTGTGCACACAGCTCCTCCTATCCATTTCCCCTGAAGAGCTATTCACACCCTTTAAGGTAAAACAGGAATAAAATAAATATGCAGATCTGATAGTGGCACAGTAATAATAGCCACTGCATTCAAGTACATAGGTCCAAGCTCCTAATACATGTCTATTTCCAAAGAAGTCCTGAAACTATTTTCACAAGGTTTGAAAACGGGTCTCCCCCTAAATAATGAAGCATTTGCCCTGTTTTCAGCTCCTTGCTGTGAAAGGGCAGTGGAGTATAACTGATTTCCACTGCTTCCCTGGATCCCAGCCTTTTTGAGCCTTTGGGCTCCTTTGGAATTCTGACATAGGGGGGGTGGTCACAACCATACAATGGCTGCCACAGGAAGCAGAACCAAGCACAAAATGTCAAAAAGGTTGTGTGCGTCTAATACTGACTCTTCAACATTTCACTCAGAAGATCTGTGTAACAGGATGCTTTAAAAAATAAACATATTGTTTTAAAGAATTTTCTTTTATTACCTTCAGTTTGCATAGTGAATATTTCCAAGCTGTGGTGACAGCTGCTGCTGAAAAATTGGGTTTTAAAAAAAATCTGGACAGTCAAACAGATTCCCAGTGATCAAACAGAAGCCCCGATATGCAAATGCCCCACCTCACCCTGCTCACTTTCTAAAAACGTTCGGCAGGCACCAGGAAAGATGTCAGCAGGTGCTATGACACTGGCAGACACTACATTGGAGACACTGCCATAGAACTGTGAACTATTTGATGCCTATCTCAATGCCTTCTCCTATACATCTCTTGACGTTTTAGTGGCCAGGATCAAAGTCCAAAAATACAAAGATCCTGAACAATGAAATCGCTGTGGTTGAGGCCAGAAACATCTATGTTACTTACATGATACAAACAAAAAAATTATCCTGGTCACCTCTTAATGGTACAGAGTCTACCTTATCCTATCCCATGCACCGCTAACACAGCTATCCAAACTGACTCCAAACCAATCTGCCTAAATTGACTACAGATGTGAGAAAAGCAGTTGTGTTTTCTTTTTTGTAAAGGACAGATGCTTACAGTCTGCCAGGTACAAAATTCTTTGTAGTACCTCAGGCATCTAGCTAAGGGCATCAGGGTGCCTGCAAGAAGCTATGGATGCTGAGGATCTAAGAATATCCATTTTGAGATAGTATTTTCTTTCAAATGTTAGGTGTACAGATCTTGATACTATCACAGTATGTTGTCCCTTGAAGAGAGACTTTAAAATGAGAAAAACGTGATCCTCAGTAAGAATTAAATGCTTCAAAACACTTTGCTCTGAAAATGCTACATGTAGTCCCACAAACCATCTGGAGGCAACCCTTCTCACAGGCCCAGAGACTGCTTTAGCTGACCCAACGTGTTTCCCAAAGTTCAAACGCCTCTGTGTGACTACTAGCATATAACAGTAAGAATAGGACTATGCCATTTCACACTGGAACTCTCTAGTCTATTTGTTCAGCAAAACAGGATGCCATTTATAATCACAGTGTATATATGTACAAATATTTTTTAACAGTTGCCTACTGGTACTGTTCTATTTCTCTAGCCACACCAGGCATTCTTAACCTTTAAATATAATTAAAACAGAGATTCCACCCCACCTCTTGGAAGGATGTTATACAATCTGAATAGTTCAAATGCCTCCGTTTCTGAAGGCATTAACCATCCTACACATGCTTGTCTTTCACTACATTCAATTCTCTTCCCAAATTGCTCAAAATACTCTTTCTCTAATTCACACACCCACGATGTTTTGATTAATTGCAATCTCTAGCCATTTGAACAACATACAATAAAGATCTAGTTAATGGGAAAGTCACATGTCTAATAAGAGCCCAGTGTTGTTTGTCACAATTGTGTATACATTACAAACACAGCCTGGAGCAGCACAGAATTATTAGAATGGCAATGACAAAATAATTAATTATATGAGAGAATAATTGTGACCTGAAGATCAGACTGCAAACATGAAGTGAAGCTTTACTATTCTTTAAAGAAAATTTGAACAACACAGGGAGTGCCCTATTCATATGCTTTATTCTGACTGTTCTGTTTTGGCTGAAATAACGTTCAAATTTAAAAACAAGAAAAGTTCAAAAGAAGAGAGGTAGATTCAACTGCTCAGGGCACAGTAACAGCACACCAAAGAATCAGTGCCTTAGCAGCATTCATAATGAAATCGTGAAGAGCTAAATTTCTCAACTTCTGTTAACTTGAGTTATTAGTTGTTAAAACTCAAAATTTAGCTAATTTTATTTAGTGAATTTCTATGCCACCTATACAGGCGCTCCCATGTACACAAGCAAAGCTTATTGTACTAACTGGATGATGTTCATAACAGGGATGTTTTATGAAAAATTATTGAGCCTGACCCATTACTTACTCTATAGTACTGTTCCCCAAATGCAAAAAGTACCAGAATTGGAAGATGCAGATGTTTAGCTCCATCCCAACAAAGACAAAGAACCCAGACCCAGCTGTTAACTGGCAGCTCCAGATGGGGATGCACACCCTCATTTTCATTCAGACAGTTCAATGAGGACGGACTGAATACTGCAATGAGAATGGTGATACAGATGTTTGCCTCCAGCCACATCTGCTACACATGTGGAAAGCTACTTCTGTGCACAGATCTTCCTTGCTAGTGTGGAGTAAATTTTACAGTGAGGAAAAATGAAAGTGTGGAAGCATTAATTTAAGTAGGAAAGTATATTTATTTAAAGTATTTCCATGCCACCTTTCTGCCTGACAGCAGGCTTATAAATGGGGCTCACGACAAGAGAAGAGTAAGTTATGATACTCAGACTTTTTAAAAATAGGCTATTAATAGGGAGGACAATGATGCTGCTCCTTTCAATAAATGGCTGGGCAACTCTGATTCCAGTTCACATATTGATGAGCTCTTCTTAACTGACCAATGGGATGCTCATTAATATAGAAAGAATGTGACATGCTGTCTTTTGGAACATACTGAGACACTAAGATTGAGTCTTCTGAACAATTCCAAGTTCCATTTTTCACTATACAGCATTCTATTGGTCCTTCATGAAAAATACAGTTTTCCAAACACATTTCCACAGATACTTGATTGTTTTACCTGAAGAGCAATGAGCAACCCAGAACACAATATAAATATAGGTGAGTGCTGAATCAGACTATATTCATAAATTCAGTAGTGAACTTACTCTGTAAGCGCAATCACCTTAATTTAAGTGCACCTTATTTAAAAGCAGTCAACATTTTGAGAATACATATCATCTTCCCCTTCCCCAAACTGGGTGTGTCTTCACACAAATTTATAATATTTTGTTAAATCAAGAGAAATCAAATTGTGTATCTACATTTGTGAAACATTGCTCCTTGCACAAATTCAATCATAATGGTCTTCTATTTTGCTTTCTAAAGAGGAAATGATCCTTTGCCATATGCAGCACCTCACTGAGAACAAGGAGAACAGGTAAAGCTTGCCTTTCTCCGGTAATGAGCATACAGTTCAGACTTAGTGATAAAGAACGCTCACTAACTTTTCATTTTGCCCCCACTGAGAGAAGAATAGCAGCCAAGAGTCTGAGTTTGTTAATCTAAAATTAATGTTCATCTGTGCAGCCGAAGACTGTTTAAAACAAATACTGTTCCCAAAAACACAGCTATCACAGTATGAGATGTCCCCCTACTCCCACAAACAGTACCTTTCTATTTAGAATACCATCTGCTTACTTGCAGTTGAAGTGCTGCTATTCCTAGTCACAGATGAAGAAAAGGAACTTAGAGGTCACCTTTCCATCCCAATATACTTTCACAAGAAAAAAGATTATACAAGTTAAAGTGATTCCCACAGAATTTTTTCAAAGTTATCTCTACAGACAAAAGAGCATACTTTAATGTCAAATGTTATTTGCTTTTCCTACAATTCATCCATGGGTGGCAGTGCTTTGGGATCTCCCCTAAATTTCAAAAAAGAATCTACATGTCGCATAT
This sequence comes from Gekko japonicus, assembly GCF_001447785.1. Lineage (NCBI taxonomy): Eukaryota > Metazoa > Chordata > Lepidosauria > Squamata > Gekkonidae > Gekko > Gekko japonicus. The sequence continues at coordinate 167,055 of NW_015159784.1, forward strand.
AGGACTGCTGTTCTGGAAACACAGGTATGAAGCTCATGTAGGTTAGCCAATCTGCTTGTGGACCCAGGGCCGGCCCGAGGTTTTTCTGTGCCCTAGGCGGGGCTACCTTCTGGTGCCCCCCCCGCGCACCCAATTACGGGGTTGCCAACCTCCCGGAGCGCGCCCCAGAAACCCCTTCTCTCCAGTTGATTTTACTCCCAAGAAGGTCTGTATGGGGTTGTAGCTTCCCTGGGACAGTTGGCTTTTGGCTGGGCTTGGACTTGCTGTGCGTCGGGCTCCACCTGCGCACGGCTGCCCTGCTGCTGGCCGCCTGCTGCGGGGGGAAGGTGGTGGCGCAGCTCACCGCAGGCCCGGGCGATGACCGCCTGCTCTCCTTTGCCACCAGTGGGCTGGTGCTGGGCTGCCTGGCCAGCGGGACATGGCTGGCGCTGGGGCAGCAGCTCCTGCTCCGCCGGGGCATGCTGCTCCTTGCCTTGACCGGCGCCTTGCGGCTGAGGGCGCTGCTTTCCTGGGCGGCCTTGGACATCTCCGTGCTAAGAGTCATGGCCGGGCGCCGGTAGGCATCAGAGGCTGGCACTGAATGGGACGGGCGCCCCCCTGGCAGGCCGGCCGCTGCCTCCACCGCACTCCTCCTGCCAGCCCGTCGTCTGTTCGGCCCTCCGCAGGGGCACCCGCCCAAGCGGTGGCTCCTGCTGCTCTGGCTCCTGCCACTGCTGCTGCCTTCCCGCAGCTGCTCTCAGGCCGCTGTGGAGGGGAGGGCAGGGGGAAGTCCGCCCTCCCTAGTCCAAGGTGCGCATTGCACTGTGCACTGGAGCCAGGCGGGGAGAGGGCAGGAGGCGGAGAGCACAGCAGTGGGGCTGGCGGTCCTCTGAAAGGAGAGCAAGAGAGAGACTGCGGGGAGAAAAGACCGCGAGGGGGGGAATCGGCGCCCCATCCAGGGCCCGCCGCCCCATCCCAGGGCCCAGCGCTCTAGGCAAATGCCTAGTTCGCCTAGCAGGTGAGCCGGCCCTGTGTGGACCACAATAGAGACCCTTTAACAGAGACTCAGAGAAGGAGAAGAAGAAGAAAACAGAACATGCTGAGAGAAGAGGCACACGACTTTCTTTACATATTACACAGGAATTACAAAATCTGCAATACCCAAAATCACCCTTCACAAGTTATAACTGACAAAATCCAGGTTGAATGCTACCATCCTTTCACAAGAATCCACCGTTCATTAACTCTTTTCATGTTATACAGCAGACTAAAGTGGTTTTTTAAAAACTTTCCTCCCTAATGGTCGGGGGGGGGGGGAAACAACCTGTTGCTACAGAAAGGATCTTGGGGAAGGCAAAGAAGAGGTGGAACCTCAGTAAGAACAGGCAAGGTAGTCTAATAATGAAGTAGACAGGTATTACTACTTTGGGATGCATGTCCTATTACAAGTTCAACAACTGCCTTATTAATCACATTATTCTTCTAGCATACCACAATGTACACACAGATTCCAAATACAAAGAGCCATGCAGAACACACCAAATGAGCCACTTTTATCATCTTGAAATCTCCCAGGCAACAAGGGAAAGTCCAATGGTGAGAGAATATGTGGTCCCCTGGTAGACATATCAATCTGTCCCTGGATTTGGGGGTCTACCCAGAGGGATTAAAAGAGGCTGTGGTTACGCACCTCTTAAAGAAACCAGCCCTGGATCCTATGGATCCTTACAATTACCGCCCAGTCTTGAATCTTTTGTTTTTCAGTAAAGTAATTGAGAGAGTGGTGGCAGAAACGCCCCAGAATTTCCTGAATGACATGTCATCATTGGACTCATTCCAATCTAGCTTCTGCCCCAGTCATGAGACAGAGATGGCATTGGTCGCCCTCACAGATGATCTCTGCACAAAGTTGGATCCAGGCAGGTCAGCGCTACTGCTATTGCTTGATCTTACAGCAGTGTTCAACACAGTCAATCACAGTCTTCTGACTGACTGCCTCGCTGACATAGGGGTTCGTGGAGCAGTCTTGAAGTGGCTCACCTTATTTCTCCAAGGTCAGGGACAGAGAGTATTGCTGGGAAAGAGGGTATCAACTAAACACCCATTAGTATATGGGGTTCCTCAGGGGGCAACCCTCTCTCCAATGCTGTTTAACATCTACATGTGCCCCCTCACTCAGCTGGTGTGGAGTTTGGGGCTGTGATGTCCCCAGTACGCTGATGACACACAGCTGTATCTGTTGATGGGTGGTTGGCTGGATATTGCCCCAGCAAATTTGGCTGAGGGGCTGGAGGCCGTGGTGGGATGGTTGAAACAAGCCAGCTGAGATGGAATACTACTAAAATGGAGGTTCTTTGGCTGGGTACGGGGGATTCAGATTTGGGATGCCAACTCCCGGATCTTGAAGGTGTGCCCTTAACACCGGCTCCAACTATCAAGAGCCTGGGTGTGGTTCTAGATGACTCCCGATCAATGGAGGCCCAGCACAAATGTTACCAGGCTGGCATTCTTCTAGCTATGCCAGATCAGGCAGCTGGCTCCCTACTTGTCCTGCCCTGACCTAGCCACAGTAATGCATGCAACAGTACTGTAACTCACTCTATGCAGGGCTACCCTTGAGACTGACCTGGAAATTCCAACTGGTCCAGAATGCAGCAGCATGGGTCCTTACGGGGGACCCTGCAAATGGCACATATTCAACCTGTACTGTGTGAACTGCACTGGCTCCAGGTGGAGTACCAGATCAGGTACAAGGCACATACACACCCAGCAGCCCCACTTGTAAGAGCCAGTGTGGTGTCGTGGTTACAGTGTCAGACTAGGATCTCAGACACCAAAGTTCAAATCCCCACTCTGTCCTGTTAGTCTGCTGGGTGATCTTGGGCCAGCCACACACTCTCAGCCTAATCTACCTCACAAGGCTGTTGTGAGGTACAACAGAATAGAGGACAACATAAGCCACTTTGGTTCCCCACTGGGGAGAAAGGTGGAGTATGTGAAATCAAGAAATATAAATAAATTATATTCCACTAGTAGCTAGATTTTTCACACATGACTTATGTACCTGAAAGTTTTCTTCAAAATTCACAACAGTCCCTAACTGAAATATCATCCATTCTCCTCCATTCTGCCATACTTTGGCATGCCAAAGAAACAGTAGGCCAGGACCATGCAGCTTAAGGAGGCAAGGTTTCAATGAGTTCTATGTGGTAATACTGCTCTACTGGCACACTACTTCCCTCACACAGGCCCTGGGGGAAGGGGGGCAACCTTTTCTCACTTACAGACACAGCCTGCTAACCTAAAACAAAATGATAAACTACTAAATAGTAACATGGACTCTGGTACCAACGCCTGCAACAAACCAAGATGCCAACTTTGGTGTCATATAGATCCTAGCAACACCATCAGTGGACTCAGAAACATCAGCCATACAGTCTCAGGTTCCTAATGTGATTTATTCCATCATATGTCAGCAATGCTCTTCCACCCTGGACAAACAGGAAAGTCCTTTCAACAAAGAACTAATAGACATAAGTCTGACATTAGGAATCACAACATTCAAAAACCAGTGGGGGAACGTTCTAACCTTCCAGGACATTCAGTTGCTGACCTAAAGGTAGCAGTTATCTTACAAAGGAATGTCAAAGGGAGATTAGAAATAGAGACTGCTGAATTAGAACTGATAATGAAGCTCAAGACAACACATCCCCCTGTGTTGAATTGAGACCTAGGTTTCCTGTCTCATTACCAATGTTGATGTCTCCACACCTACTCCCTCTCTGCGTATCACACCTAATCCAATCACACCTGCTATTGTCCTCTGTCTGTTAATGCCATTTGGCATCTGAAATCACTCCACTTTCCAATATATAGGACAGATGGACTCACAATCTAGCTGTATCTGAAGAAGTGAGCAGTGACACACGAATGACAAATTTTGACAAATTTTGTTAGTCTTTAAGGTGCTACTGGACTCTTCTACTGCTACTGGCATGAGTGATGGAGGGGAGGTGGAACTCTCACCTATCAAACATGATAAGCATTTAGGCAGTGGCTTGGGCCCCTCGTTACATGGTGATTGTAAAGATTTTTGAAATAATATATGTTAAATGTTCTGAATATTTGAAAAATGACTGTATAATTGTAATTGTACAAATAATAATTGTTTCCAAGAACATGAAGACAGATATCCACACCAGTCTCATAGCAATAAAAGCAACCAGTTTCTACCATCCTTCCACATCATCTACAAGCCACACTTTCAGAAGAGAAGAACACACACACACAACTAACATCACACTCTGCTTTGAGGACAATGCAGAAATCATAGAGTCACTACACACACACAGAGTAGGCATGGAAAATCCCAGTTGTCAAAGGGCTTCCAACTTGAGTGGTTCTCCCTGAGCAGCAGCCAAAGGTTCCTTTCTTAAGAAAAGCAACAAAAAACAGCCTCAATCTTGGAAGCCCTCCCCACCCTATAACTCCGGGGGGGGGGGAAACTAAGAGCAATAGAGTGGGGAAGGACAGGCTCTCTGTATATTCTCAGAGACGCAGAACTGCACGAAGGCCCCCGAGTGAGCCATGACGAAGGGAGCTTTGATTCTCGAAAGCTTACATCCCGAAAATATTGTTATCTAAGGTGCAAGGGACTGGAATGCAGAGTGAGCCCTGAGACTGGAAAGCGTCCGGGGGGGGGGGGGGGGAGCTGTCGAGAACACAGAGATCGGGAGGGGAGGAGCTGTTGAGAAAACAGATCGCGGAAAAGATAGCGACGAGAGAGATTGCATTGGGTATTGGAGGGGGGGGGGTTTCCTACATGTACACGGGTCTGCTTGCGTACACACGCGTGCTGGAAGGCGGTAGGGAAGGGACGCTACCTGCAGCTCCGCCCGCTCTGCCTCCCACTCGGCTCTCTCGGCCTCGAAGCGGCCCCACTCGTGCTGCAGGAAATGCAGGATACCAGGGACGCTGTACTGAGCCCGCGCCGCAGAGGCCGGCGCCGGCGCCGCCGAGGAGCCCCCAGCAGCCGCCGCGGCAGCCGCAGCCGCTGCCGCCTCTCCCGGCTCCAGCCCCGGCCCGGCCCCGCCCGGAGGTGGCGGCAGCAGCAGCGCGTTGTTGTTGTTGTTGAAGAAGACGCCGGGCCCCGCCTGCTCGTCCATGGCCGGAGCCGTCGTCGCGGCCGGAGCCCCCCAGCCCCGCCTGGGCAGCCCCTAGGAGCAGCAGCAGCAGCAGCGCCGCCGTCCCCCGCACCGAACCCGTCAGCCGCGCCTCAGTGGAAACAGAACCAGCAACACACTGGGCGCGTCCTGTCTTCCGTCAGCGCCTGACAGCCTCCCCCGTCGGCCGCTATCGAGCCCCACTAGGGACAACACAAAAACGCGTTCTGCCTTGGTAGAGCCGAGGCAAGCTGGGAAGTGTAGTTCCTACTCTGCGCTTTCCAGCTTCTGGAGTGAGAGCGAGGCGCACCCGAAGAAAAACCGCCTCTGCCAGTCACACCCAGGCAGGTTATCATCCGTGCAACTCCCACGACAGTATCTCTAACAGGGTTCGTCCTCTCCCAGTCTGGCTGCTAAGTGTTAAAGTTGTATAGTGAGATGAGTTCTTAGTGCATCAAAGAAAGTGGAATGCATGGCCTTGGTCTCCAGTACTCCTGGGTAATAGCTGTCCCAGAATATCAGCTAAATGCTCTGAAGTTTTTCTAGCTATGTGAACATACTGTTTTTGAATTAATGAATGTTTGGCTATTTAAAAAACGACATAAGTACCTTGCTATGGAAAAACTACCCTTAAATAAAGCTATTTGCCTTGCAAACTTTGGGTTACCAAGTGCAGGTTGGGAAATTCCTAGAGATTTGAGGATGGAAAAGCAGGGTTTGGGGGAGGAATTTTGGCAGGGCATAATGCCAAAGATTTCACCTTCCAAAGTACTCATTTTCTCCAGAGGAAATGGGGAACTGATCTCTAGTGTGGAGATAGGGTTGCCAACCTCCTACTATTATACCTGATCTCCAGGCAACACAGATCAGTACACCTGGAGAAAATGGCCACTTTGGAAGGTGGACTCTATGGCATTGAAGTTGTTAAGTATGGAACTCAACACCTCTCATAAGTAAAACAGTGAATCAGCTTTATTGAAGTAACAGGAACAATCAGAGAACACACAACACAACAGTGGAGCAAAGGCTCCCTTTTAAACTATCCCGGGCTGGTGTAGCCACGCCCTAGAATAGTTAAGGACCAATGATATTACAAAGATAACAACCAATCAGATTTGTTCCCTCCTGAACATTTCTCTGTCTTCTGATTGGGTACTTATATACAACAGCCAATAGAATTGTGACAGCTTACAATCCTTACTGTGGCTTCAAGCTTAAAATGGCTTTTAATACAGTTAAAGACATAACAGAAGTCCCTCCTGTCCCAAAGCCCTACTCTCTTCATACTCCGCCCCCAAATCTCCAGGTGTTTCACAACCTGTAGCTGGCAACCCTATCTGGAGATCAGTTGTAGTTTGGTGAGCTCTCCAGGCCCCACCTGGAACTTACAATAACAAGGGAACACAGTGTATGAATTTCTACCTTGCCACAAACTTTAGTTTGTGAGCCATTTTGTGCTGATCCCTAATTCTGAAAAGCAGATGCATTAATGTGTAGGATAAAACAAAAGGTAACAAACCTTTTGCTAGGTAACACATGCTCTTCATTGCAGAGATGTTTATCCTACAGTCAGTCATGCTGTCCCTCAGCTACACTGGGAGTTAAAAACAAACTCTGGCATCTTCTAGGTCTCCCCAACAATGCATGCTTCCTGAAGTCTGCAATGCTATAACAAAAGATTTAGATGTTCCTTTGTATGGAATTCTGGCTGCATTTCTGTGCAATGTTAGATTGACACTACTGACTTCATAGGCCATAGGTATATCTGGTTCTGCATAATAGTGGGTTCTCAATTACTCCACTATTTCATGACACCTTGGAAAACAATGGGCCTCTGCAGCAATTGCCCAGGCTGACAGTCTCAAGCAGGTATTTTGAGTTCTGTTTCCCAACATAATAAAAATGGTTTTGAGCAGGGGTCATTTCGTAGAAAAAGAGGTGCAGGAGCTCATTAGCATAACATTTGCATATGTCACACCCCTTGGCATTACCGGACGTGTGTCAGAAGGCAACACCCACCGCTCAGGCTCCACTGGACTGTTTTGGATTGCTATGATGGGGGGGGGTGCAGATCTGTCCTCACAGAGGAGAGCTTGTACCTAAATAAACCTTGGCCTTAAAGGTGCCACTGGACTGTTTTGGATTGCTATCTGTGGATGGGGGGGCTCTGCAACTTAACTGGCTGCTTCTTGCTTCTTGTGGCCCAGGGCTTCTGGGGTCAGGGGCCCGCTTGCATGTGCCCGCCCCCTGGGCTCTTTACCACTCCTGTGCGCTCCTGGAGGAAATGACCCCTGATTTTGAGAGTTATTTTAAAAAAACTATGAAAAGTAAAAATGTAGCATATGAAGCTGGCAGACCATTGGTTAATCTTCCTCAGTACTGTCACTTCTAGCTGGCAGTAATACTTTAGGTCTCAGACAAGAAAAGGTCTTCCTCAGAATCAGATTTTTTAAACTGGAGATACATAGACTTGATCCTAAAATCAAACTAAAGAAAAACACTGTATTCTTGGAATTAAAATCAGAAAGGGAACTACAAGACAAAACTTGTTTTGTGAATTCGAGAGAGCTTTCTGATAACGATGACGGGATTTTCTGTATAGTTGATCTTTAGTTGATGATCACAGTCTGAATGTGAATGAGGTCATGCCTCTTTGTTGCTCCTACTGGATCTATCAGCATGGTGGACCATGCCATTTTGTCAAGTTGTTTGCAGGAACAAGTAGGCATTGGGTTGTGCTTTGGATTGTTTAAATCATTACTTATGGACCAGAGTTGGAGGGTTGCTGTTGGAGACCAGTTGTCATCCGTGTGGGATTTGTCCTGTGGAGTTCCACAAGGTTCAGTCCTACATCCATGCTTAGGTGAGGCTTGGAGATTTACTGGAATTACAACTGATCTCTAGATGACAGAGATTAGTACCTCTGGAGAAAGTGGTTGCTTTGGAGGGTGGATTCTACGGCATTATAACCCACTGAGCACCTTCCCAAACTACCCAGCAATTTTCCATCCTGGTGCTGACAATCCTACCCATGCTATTCAATCTCTAGTTAAATACCTGAGGGAAAATCGCTTGTGGTTTTGTAATTTTGGAATTATAACACCCCACCGTCCTCTCCGAGGCCGTTGGGGCGACTGAGCTGTGGCGTCACTGCCTGTATAGGCTTATAGTTGTACTGGATTTAAAATATTTTTACTTATGATGTGACTGATCAGTTCTTACTATACTGTATCTGACCAGGTCACTATAAATGTTAGTCTCTTCGGGGGGGTTGGTATATAACTTACGGATGTATGGTGGACAACTGCCCAGTATATTGCTTTCACCAGTAAGTCAGGCACCAGTATTTGTAAAAGTCAAACAGTAAGCTTCTTTATTTCTCAGAAGGCCCCACAGGGGGATGGGATATATTTACATAGGATATTTTGTTTCCGTGTAGAATATAACTTTTTACTTTGCCTTCACAGATTGTAGGCTTATCTCTCTGTTTTACACAGATGTTCTTCAGTTCACTAAACACACTTATGATCCCTCTCTCCAGTAACTGTTTTGTGGCTAACCTTTGGACTTAATCTGTCTGGACCCTTTAACTGGGCACCTTTCCAGCTTTCCAGACTCCTCCAGACCCTTTAGCCCTTTCTATAGCCACCTCTATAAGTTCCTTTGGAGCAATGTATCTGGTGTTTGTGACCACTGAGGTATTATACTGTTCACTCTCCTCTTTCCTTTAGAGGGTACCAGTGCAGAATTTTATTCAGCCACAGTTTTCTACTCAAACTAATATCAGGCTGTTTCCACAGAGCCACAGAGGTTTTCGTTCCACCTCAGAGGTATCCAGTTAGCTGACCGCTCTCTGCTAACTTCTCTTTCCACTCTCTCTCCCAACTGTCAGTTGTCCACAGTTATCTGTCACTCACTGAGAATTCCGAGCCAAAAGGCCCCCTCCCTTCTCAGTCATGTGACTCAGCAGCTTCTTTATTTACCTGTTGCTGTCCACTAACCTTTAATTCCGTCACAGCTGCCATCAGTATGCTGACACACCCAGTTCTATATTTCTTTATCAAATCACCTGGTGATACAATGGAGGTCTTGAGCCACTATTTGACTGCTGTGGTTAAATGGCTAAAAATGAACAAGTGAAAATGAATCCTGATAAGACAGAGGTAATGCTCGTAGGGAAGCCTGATGTGTTAAAAGACATTGTGCTTCCCACATTTGATGAGGTTCTGCTGACCGTTGCTGACTCAAAAGCTAGGGCTTATATTGGACCCAGCATGTTTGTTGGAGAAGCATGTTAATGTAGCCACACCAGGGCTCCCAAGGACTGACCTTGATTCGGCGGGGGATATGTAGTTCTTCGCGGTACCATTCCCGCAGGGAAAACACAGGCGCTGCACTATTCCATCGACCAGACGTGATGTAGGCATGTAGCTGGGCACCACGCATGCCCAGAGGGAAGGGCACGGACATCCCGCCAGTTCCTTCAAACCGCCGCAAATCAACCCCTATTCAAATATGTAGAAGCTGACAGCAGCGGGGAAGGAGGGCGGGTGGTGTGAATGTACAGATGACCACCCTCCATTACCAGAGCGTCACCCAGCTACATGCCTATGTCACGTCTGGGCGACGGAATATTGCAGCGCCTGTGTTACAAGCAAGAATCTTCTGGCGGGGAAGCATGTGTCCCCCGCCAGTTCGTAGGTAGGTACTTGGCAACCCTAAGCCACACACACATCCCGTTCCCTGGGATTCTTTTGGTCTGACTTGGCCTATCTGGTCATGTGGATTCATGGGATGGTGACCTTGAGACTAGATTACTGTAAATCATGCTATATGGGTCTGCCCTTGAAATCAACTCCAGTTGGTATGGAACAAGCAGCTCGGTAACTATTGAGACACAGGTGAAATCTGCAAATTACACCCATTCTACAGTCACTCCATTGGTTCCCTATCAGTTACCAGGTTCAGTTCAGGTAACTAGTTATCACATACAAAGCCTTCCATGGCCTTAGACCTCATATATGCAGGACTGCCACTCCTGCTATGCCCCACCTCAACAGCTTCACACATCCGTGCGAAGCCTTCTGAAGGTGCCACCCCGTGAATGGATAAGATCGATAGTATTGTACTATTATCTGGCAATTTCAGCACTGTTTTCTACTTTTGTAATTCCACTTTCTGCATCTCAGGTACTTTTTTGCACTGTTTCTAATTTTGTACTTCTAGTCCTACTGCATTGTTTATTAGATCTCTCTTGCTATTTGATTGCATTGTTTTAGCCCACGCAAGAGGCAGGCAATGGCAAACCACCTCGGAACGTCTCTTACCTTGAAAACCCCATGGGGCCACCATAAGTCAGCGGTGACTTGACAGCCCTTTCCACCACTAACCCAACTTGAATTTTAGTGAGAAAGGCAAACTATAAGTAAATAAATATACTGAAGAAAACTGTCTTTATGATTTAGTGCTACAGTCTGGCTAAGTTCAATAGCACAAGGCAGCAACCTTTTACAGCTGTATGTTTAAAAAGTTAGCAATTTAGCTCCCTGTAGCACAGTTAAATAAATAGCTATTTTTTAAAAAGTATTAGGTTGCTTTAAATCTGTTGTGAGCAGTTTTTCTAGAGAAACATCCAAGAACTAATTCAAACAAAAAAAGTTCTTATTTTTATCTGAATGTTTAAGCAGACAAAAGATGCATTTAATACATTGTCCTTTTCAGATCCCATTTATACTACCTCAGTAGCACAAGGCAACAACCTTTTACAGCTGTATGTTTTAAAAGTTAGTAATTTAGCTCCCTGTAGCACAGTTAAATATGTTTGCAAGGCCTATGGCAGCTGAAACCACTTTTTCAAGCTCTGCAAACAATTCCAGTTTACTATCAAGCTTTTGTGCATCCATGGTTCTGTAATCAAGGCACAGCATGCTACAGAATGAAAGGGTCAGTTGTATAGAGTATGGAACAGCATGAATATTATTTTGATAGAAGTCAGGTGGTATCAAGTCACCCAGATATTGCTTCCAGACCTAGAGTTGCCAACCTCCAGGTGGAACCTGGTGATCTCCCAGAATTACAACTGAACTCCAGATTACACAAAACTGTCACCCTGGGAAAAATGGCTTTAGAGGGTGGACTACTGCATTTTGTCTTGCTGTGGTCACTCCCTTTCCCAAACCCTGCTCTCCCAGACTGTACCACAAAATCTCCAGGAATTTCCCAACCTGGAGCTGGCAACCTTAGGACCCATGCTTGGCACCAAGGAGTCCTCTTTCACATGACAAAATAGGCCTAGAAAGGACCCTGCTCTCCTTTTACTGACACAACCAAGCCTGATATACTGGTTGCCTAGCTACCGTCACTGATGGAATCTGTTGCTTAAAGCTCCAAGTGCTCTGTTTATTATTTTTTAAATTTCATTTTACCACAAACCTAAGGGGTTTTTCAGGTTTGTAGAAAGATGTGTATTGCCCACTCACAGCTCCAGTCACCAGATTTAAGTGTCCTCAGATTTAGCCAACTAGGCTATTAGTATAGATACTGTCAGGGGTCATTTTCTGCAGGAGTGCACAGGAGCAGAGCTCTGGCAGTAAAGAGCCCAAGGGGCGGGCACATGCAACAAGCCCCACCCCCTGCTCCCAGCAGCCCTCAGTCAGAACAAGAAGCAGCCAGGTAAGTTGCAGAGCTCCCCCCGGCCTCCTGGTCCAAAACAGTCCAGAGGCACCTTTAAGACCAAGTTTTATTCAGGTACAAGCTCTCCCTCCTCTGCGAGGACAGATCTGCATGTTCCCCCCCCCCCAATAGCTAGCAATTCAATACAGTCCAGTGAAGTCTGAGTGGTGGGTGTTGCCTTCTGACACACTTCCAGTGATGTCAGGGGGTGTGGCATATGCAAATAAGTTATGCTAATGAGTTGTGCTAATGAGCTCCTGCACCTCTTTTTCTACAAAATGACCCCTGGATACTGTATACCAATTGTGGCAAAAATGAAGCTTGACATAATAATTGCTAGAGGCTCCAATGACCTGGCAGAATTGGGTGATACAGAAAGACTGGTCTGATCAGTTTGGAACAATAATTTGCATTTTCCCGTCCTGAGAGTGTCATTCAGTAAACCCTTGTTCTTAGAAACAATGCACCTACATTTACAGGCTCCTTGTCTGGAGTATAAGCACCAGAAACCTTTAGGGCTAAACTAGACCTCAAAGCAGCAGATCAGTTTGTTTAAACCTCTGTCTGTCTCAGTCAGTACCAGAAGGGCCAGTGTTTACAGCAAAAGTATGGAACTAGGGCTGCCAGTGAGCCTGTAGGAAAATGCCCCACCCTTTTAATAGAGGCTTAATGTATGGAAATGTGCAGCTGAAGCCTTTCATGGCATGGAGGAAAATAATACGAAGCCTCTGTTCAAGGAACAGGGTACTTTTCCCCCTTCAAGACTGTTGGCAACCCTACTCACAGATCCCTGGCTCTGGAACTTGTAACTGTAGACAAAGGACAGCCTGGCAACCCAGCCACCTACACACCTATCTGTTTTGTTTATACATAGGTTGAACACTGTGGTGGTTGCTGTTGAACTGAAGGCCAAATTAGACATGATGGCATCCTCCTGATGGCTACAAGGATGCTGCCACCATTTTAAAAGGATTTCAAAATGCTGGGAGGCCCTGATCATTTGGGCACTCTTGTTCCCCCCATGCCTGTTCAAGTGTTGAAACACCTTTTAAGGTGCTTTGTGAAATGTCCCTATGACTGGAAAAGGTCACATCGAAGTGATTAAGGCGAGCAGATGCAGACCTATGCCTATCTCTGTCATGAGCCACATTCCTTACAATACATTTCTCTGCTATGAGGAACTACCGCAACCACCACCTCTGAGTACCTGTCTCCTATGTGAATTCTTTGATAAGACTGGATCTAGGTTTTATGTAAATAATAAAGTTTTATAGCCTGTTTTCACAGCAGCACTCCACATATTAGTCTGTTCTTTCTTCTTTGTTTCTACTACAGAGAAAAACAGGTTGCTTACCTGTAACTAGTGATCTTCGAGTGGTCATCTGTGCATTCATACCCATGGGATCTAGTGCGCACGCGCTGGATCGATCGGCGTTGTAGCAAGCTCTTTAACGGATTTTCGCGCCCAGACCTCGGGCATGCGCAGGAACCCCACCACGCATGCCCAGAGGGAAGGGCGTGGACATCCCACCAGTTCCTTCAAACTGCCGCAAATCAACCCCTATTCAAATATGTAGAAGCTGACAGCAGCGGGGAAGGAGGGCGGGTAGTGTGAATGCACAGATGACCACTCGAAGATCACTAGTTACATGTAAGCAAACTGTATCTTCGACGTGGTCTCTCTGCTTCACACCCATGGGAGATTAGCGAGCAGTGTCCTACCTGGAGGAGGGTGTAGTACCTTATGAACGTATTAGGCGTAGCCCATGTAGCGGCTCTGCAAATGCCCGTAAGGGGTACTCCCTGGAGAAAGGCAGTGGAAGCTGCAACAGCTCGGGTTGAATGGGCCCTGATAGGACCAGGCAATGGCTGTCTGGCAATCAGGTAACAGAGGCGGATGAGACCCGCAATCCACTTTGAGAGGTGCTAAGCCGTGATGCGAGTCCCCAGCCTTGCTGGTGCGTAAGAGACAAACAGTTGGGAGTCTCGTCTCGTTGGATGGGTTCTGTTGAGGTAGAACAGAAGCGCACGTTTTGCATCCAATGTGTGTAACAGTCTGTCCTCCGAGGATGCCGGAGCAGGGAAGAAATCCGGGAGGAAGACCTCCGCCTGTAGGTGGAACTCTGACACTACCTTTGGCAGGAAGGAGATGTCAGGTACAAGGCGGACACCGTTTGGCAAAAAAGACAGGTAAGGTGTATCGTGTCTGAAAGCCAGTATTTCTCCAACTCGCCTTGCTGAGGTGACAGCGACCAAGAAAGCCGTCTTCCACGAGAGGAATTTTAGATCGCAAGTTGCGAGCAGCTCAAAGGGTTTCCTTGTGAGCTGACGAAGGACCAGGGGAAGGTCCCAAGGAACGACAGGAGTTTTGATGGGAGGGTAGAGGTGCAACCGTCCCTTCAAAAAACATTTAGAAAACGGATGCGAGAACAGTGTGCATCCCTCAACTTGAACATGGTAGGCCGAAATTGCGGCCAGATAAACTCTTAATGATGAATGTGAAAGTCCCGAGTCAGTGAGGGACAGGAGGAATTGGAAAACCTTCTCGAGACCAGCAGAGGTGGCTCGAGGGGCCTCCTCACCCAAGGAGGAACAGAATTTTCGCGTAGTAGGTTTTCTTGCATTTAGCAAAACGTTTGCTACGCGGGTGGAAAAGCTGTTGACGGTATTCTCCAGGTCATCAACTTCATCTGTGGCACTTTGTGGTACAGGGGAGGGGAGCTGGATAGGAAGAGGAGGTCCTGTGCCGGAGGAAACTGGTGGTAGACCCCTGCTGACAGACTGAGGATGGTTGAGAACCATGGCTGTCTTGGCCACCACGGTGTCGCTGATGATTTTGTGGACCACTCTCAGAAGCATGGGTAGCGGAGGAAAAAGGTAGAGAAGGTCCCTGGACCACGGATAGAGGAGACTGTCCCCTAGAGACTGTGGATCCCAGCCACCTCGGCTGCGGAACAGGGGACATATTTTGTTCACTCTGGTGGCGAATACATCGACTTTGGGAACTCCCCACGTGTGGAAGAGTGGAAGAAGATAGGTTGGATTTATCTCCAACTTGTGGAGACTGAGTCCTGTTCGACTTAGGTGGTCTGCCTGCACATTCATGTGACCTGGGATGTGGTGGCGACAAGGAAGATGTTGTGGGTGATGCAGAGGTTCCACAACTGGATGGCAAGGTTGCAAAGATGTAGGGAGACAGTGCCCTCTTGTTTGTTGACATAACTGAGGGCAGTGGTGTTGTCCGTGAGGACCGTAACACATTTGCCCTTGATCAGAGGCAGGAAACTGAAGACAGCAAACTGTATTGCAAGCAGTTCCAAGAAGTTTATGTGTCTCTTTAGTTTCTGAGTGTCCCACTTGCCTCCTATACAGATACCCATCATGTGGGCACCCCAGCCCGACAGGGAGGTGTCTGTGGTCAGGGTAATTTGGGGTGATGAAGGATGGAACGGTGCTCCCTAGAATAGATTGGAAGGGACAGTTCACCAAAGTAAGGAGGCTCGTACATTGGGAAGTGGGGTCAAGACAGTGGTGTGGGCGTTTCTCATTGGGTCAAATTGCCGAATAAACCATAGTTGTAATGGACGCATCTTCAACTTGGCAAAGACCAGGACCGACGTAGTTGCGGCCACAAGGCCAAGTAGCCTCTGACTGAAGGATGGGTATGGATGACAGTGGCTAGGTGAATGATGTCAGCTGCTCTGTTCTGTGGCAGATAAGCCATGCATGTGTTCAAATACAGTAGGGCACCGATGTACTGTATTTTCTGGACCGGCTGAAGTTAAGATTGACTTGCAGGCCCAGGTTTTTTAAGGAGGGACAGTGTCTCGTTGATGTTTGAGACTAGGGCGTCTGCTGTAAGGATACCATGCGGAAGCAGTGGTAGGTGACAAAGGAGTTCAGCGCCCTTAGATCTAACATTGGTCGAACGCCTCCATCTCGCTTCGGAACTGTAAAATAGTGGGAGTAGAATCCTTTCCCCTGCAGATGCAGTGGCACTGGCTCGATGGCCATTGTTCTGGAGGAAGCATCTAGGGCATGTTTGGAAGTGTTGATTTGCTGCTTCACAAGTATCATGCCCTCCTTTTGAATGATTCTGGCTGCCTGAAGCTTATCTTTGGGAAGATGACTCAGGAGTTCAGAAAACCTTTCCCACAGAGTGTATTGATATCTGCTCATGCAGGCTAAGTAATTTGTGGCTTTAA